>NW_027009300.1:0-48760 GCF_036934945.1 Oncorhynchus masou masou | reverse complement strand
GGATTGCAGGCTGAGTTTTTACGTTAAGAGGACAGTATACGTTTATCACAGTTGTGTGTGTGTCTAATGGCTGGGTAGTTTAAGAAGTATTTTGGGGAGACAATTTGGAGAAATACGAATAAAACATGAAACATCGAGACAAATTATTTGAGTTTGAGGGGATTATCGTAATTGTTAGGTTTTGTTTTGTAGTAAATGTTTGGGTTAAGGGGATTTCCATGTTCCCAGAGACATGATATCTTAAAGGGGTACACTCACATATGGAATATTAGGAGTTTTATTTTCTGAGTTAATTACACAAGTGAATTTTTTTTTAAAGATAAAGGGTTCTTTAATATGTCTAATATGGTATGGAACACGAATGTAAGGGGATGGTGTAACCTTTGACCTGCTTTCATGACTCTCCCGGGTGGTCTGATCAGCCACAAGGGGGTGCCATTTGAATAATGAATTTGTGGTCATGGGTAATACTGTTTAAAAAATAATAATAATGTTTTTTTTTGTTTTGTTTTTTTAAGGTAACTTAATTATAGTGGAGTTTAATTAGCCTATATAAGGACTTTAGAAAATGCCACCATAGACATGTTTTTCTAATAAAAAAATCCATGAGTTTAGATAAAGCCAAACAGTGAGACATTTAGTTCAAATTTGGAAACATGAGAAAAAGAGCTACAGACAGATAGGGGAAAAGGCAGACAGAAGAGCCCCCCCGCACTGCAGAGACCTTGAAGGTTGGAGAGCAGAGAGGAGAAGTTTTAGAAGGGGAGCCTTGACGAGCAAAGATAACAGAATGTGTAGATAACAGTTACTGAGTGGAGACAAAATGAAGAATTGGACATGGGGAGAATGAAAGGGGAGCTCCTACATGATAATGTCAGAACAGAAGGATAATATATTAATCTTACCTAAGTCATTATTTAGAGTAGGTAAGGTTGTTACCTGGGCAGAGCCTGGTATCATACGGGGGATGGGTAAATTGTGGTCTAGGATAGGATGGGGTCTATTGGATAAGAAACTAAAGATATAATCAGATAAAACATATGAGAAACTGTTTGTTAACCAAGCCTGTATGTCCAGGATTTGATGCATTACAGGTGAACTACAGGTGAAGTCACTCAATCCAGTCCCCGAGGCTTGTTGGGGGGACCATACCAAAGACTCCTGGTGACAGCTAGCTGAAAGAGCTACCCGGATTCATATCGCACGGCGGGAGGGTAGGACACATTGACACTTTCGAACAATAAACAGTGTTCGAGAGGAGAACTGGAATTAACAGAATTCCGGGGGCCATCTCTCGATTGAAGTATTCCTGCCTGTCCTATCACCCCTGTTTTTGTTCATAGAAGTGAAGATGTGTCTGGCGCTTGCTTAAGTGATGTGTTCTCGGGGAAAGGGTGGGGCTTCCTGTGGAAGCTGTTCGTCTGAGCTGTCTTATCGTGGGTGACATATTCTGATACAGCACGTCCTACTTGAGTATGCGGAGAGTGGCAATTTGACCCATGGTTTAGGCTTGATGAGGATTTTGTTCCAAAATAAGCATAGGAGATCCCTAGATCTGGGTAGACTGGGAAGTTAGAGTAGAGGTTGGGAAGGATCTCTCAATGGAGTTTTATGTAGACCAAAATGGAGTCTCTAACTACATGGCAGTCTGGGACACTGAGCCATTATGGGATATATCGGTGCAGGTTCCCATATTGATCGTGGACACAGGTCATAGCTCATATGGAGAGAGGGCTATATGAATCCCTCACCCAGTATGGAAGGACAAAGTATACATTGATAACATTGAGGGTTCCACGGACGTGGACTGGATTAATTATATTTATTATAATCAACAGCGCTTTAACAATTATACCAGAGATGCTATTAAATGTTTTGCAGAACAGACTGAAGCAACCAGCCTGATGGCTTGGCAGAATAAATTGCATTAGATTTGTTATTGGCTGAAAAGGAGAAGTAGGCGTGATTATCGGGACCATGTTTGTGCTTACATCCCAAATAGCACAGCTCCGGACGAATCAGTGCCCGGCCTCAGCTGGTTTGACCACCCTGGCTCACGGTTTGGCAGAAAACTCTGGGGTGGATACTTCTCTGACTAATTGGTTTGATAAGTATGTTCGGAAAATGGGAAAAAATATTATGATCACTGTGTTATGGGCTACATTCACCTGTGTGACTGTATTGGTTTTATGGGGCTGTTGTCTAATTCCCTGTGTATGAGGCCTTATTTCCAGGACTCTGGAGAAATCGATGACAATAGATGGTGAGGTACCAGCGGATTCCAGGTTCTGACCCATGGGGTTCTGAATGCATGTCTACAGAACAAGTGGACGAAAATTATAAATTAAATTATATTAAATTGGGAGGGTGTCTGTATGGGGATTACATGATAACCGACTTGGGACAGTTCTGGGATTGGAGAAGAGGGTATCCTTATAGCATAGGGGATCCCACAAAGGTGGATAGGTTTTCCATGATATGGGGAAACCTGGGAGCACTGTTGAACTTTGTAAAGGTGATGAAATCCTACTAACCATCAAAACTATTAAGCTCTCTGATGCAGGCACTTACACCCTCAGACTACAAAGGACCGGGACAGACACGATGGGTGTGTTTTCTATTAAGGTGCTGCCAAAACCACAGAGGTCCCAGACGAACCGGGGCCAGACACACTCCTCTAACACCCCTGGACCGCCCTGCCACCACTGTGTTAAAAATCCCATTCAGGTAATTAATGTTAGAGACTATTCAGCTATTGATCAATTAGGCACTGAGACTGGTTTTGATGGTAGGGACAATTTGTGGCTGTCGTATATGAGGTATACAGCTAAGACCCTGAAAAGAAAGGACTGCATGAGTTACATGAAACATTGGTCATGCTAGACCTGTTCTGGCAACGCACCCATTTGCTACTTAGGAGAAGGAGAGGGGTGGTTGTGTATTCTGAGAGGTTTTTACCAGGTTCAGCCCAATTCAACTCTCTGTTCCTCTTTGAGCCTTGTTTCCTACAGTACCTCCTCATTGGGCCCCTTGGGGTGTTAAGGCATATGGGGGCAATTACAGTTGCATCACGGGTATAGGTAATGGCATTGATTATGGGAGATTGCCTGAAGCTGATTGCAGTAGTAACATAACCATTAATGCCACTTGGCCAGTTACAGGCCTAAACCAAACTAGTGGTCTGGCTGATGTGTGGTGGATCTGTGGACCCAAAAGAGTGCTGAGACCCATTCTTAGAGGAGACTGGCAAGGTACGTGTGCTCTGACCAGTTTGATAATTCCACTGACCATTGTTGATGTTACTGCTGAGCAGCTGTTGGGTTCTGTATCCAGGGGACCTGAAAACATTCCATCCCATGGGAGACATAGACGTAGTGCTCCATGGACAGAGGATGTAGTTGACATATACACTAACCTGTTGGGAGTGCCAGTGGGGGTTCCTCATGAGTTTCAGGCCTTGGGTAGGAATGATGGACTCTGGCACTTACTACCTATTATAGGTCCAGCCATAGTGGATGCTAGACAGACTGCATGGATTAATTACATCTACTATAATCAACAGCGTTTTGTGAACTACTCCCGTGATGCACTCACTGGTCTGTCTGAACAGCTTGAGGCCACATCTAGGGTTGCCAGACAGAGTAGACTTGCTTTGGATATGCTTCTTGCCAGTCAGGGGGCGGCTGCAAGATGTTGGTGAAAAATGTTGCACGTATATTCCTAATAACACCAGTAGTGGTAGTATATCTAAGGCCCTTAGTGGGCTTGATGCACTATCTGCTGAGATGAGGACCATGGCGGGGGTGGAGGAGTCTGGACTGTTCTCTTGGTTGGGAGCCTGGTTTGGTAAGTACACTGGTATGGTGGTTACTGGATTTCTGACCCTAATTCTTGTATTTTTATTATTGATGTCTTGTGCTGCTTGCATCATACCGTGTTTTAAGAAGTCTGTTACAGATGTGGTGAAGGCTTCAGGCATGATGCCTTTGCTTGATGCTCCAGTTGGAGATGCTGATACTGAAGCATGCTTTCAGGGGAGGATGGGACTGGCTGAGGATGACCCATGGTATGCTGTGGGTGAGATAGTAGAATAAATATTACACCACCACAGTTCCTTGTTTTACATGTTTGTTTTTATGATAAGTTCTTTCCAGTATGTTTGTTCTCCCTGTTGTGAAGGTTTGGGAGTCCCTGGGCGGCATGGTGCCCACCTGGTGCAGGATAGGAGTAGCTGAGAGGACCAGATGGTTTATAATAATGCTTTGCTCTGCTTTACTCTGTCTTCCATGACTAAAGTTTTATCCTACATCTTACATGTCAATAAACAATAAAGTCGTATCCTGTTTTTGTCAACAGGGGCGACATAAGCATATATCACTTGATTTTTATATTTTCTTGGTTGATTTTTATTTTCTGTTTTTCTGTAAAATCAATAAAAATAAAAATAATAATTATGTTTTATTAATAATAAACTTTTTCATGAAATGCTATTAACACATTGCTATGTTGGGTCCGCTGAAATAAGGGTAATGAGTGACACCCTGGCGGGTGTCAACAGGGGGATTGTTGATCCTGTGTTTTACATTATAGCCATTACCATATATATGATTGAATATTATCTGCTGTTGGCTTGTGTGGATGTATGTATGTGTTATGCAACATAGCTGACTTGAAACATTGTTAAAAGTATCAGGGCCATGGGACTTTCTCATGATGGAAAAATACAGAGAAGCATGAAGACAGGAACTGTTCAAATGAGTTGGGAGGGGGGCACATTCAGAGCGGGTGTTGCGAGAACAAGCGGTCTTTTGTTAGATAACAGGAGCCAGGTGCGAGATAACGGTATGGAGCATGAGAGCCTGGATGTTCCTCACATCTATCAACAGAAGCGCCAAGAGGCGGGGCCCGCCTGAGTGCCTGCAATGAACTGGACAAGTTTAAACCACGCCAGTCTTTACTGTGATAGGCCAACAGACGGGTTGGAACTGTCTATCACAGTATAAAGAATACTGTTTTACATACGTCTTGTCAGTTCTCTGTTCTGCCCTGCGTGGTATTACAGTGAGCCCGTATATACGAAAGTTGCATTTGCCATTTATTACTTAGCTAATAAAATACATAGTATAAAATCGGTGACTCATTGTTATATTTATCCTGATACCAGATTTGAATTTTACGCAACTCTAACAAATTCCATCATGCATTACATGGCTGGACATGTCTGGCAAGGTCAACTGAATTTTTTCATAAATTGATCTTTAGATAATAAAAAGACGTACTGTTAGGCCTTGCTGGAAATGTAGATTGATTGGTCCGATTCTGAGAGCCACCCTCTGCCGTAAAGCGGTCTGCGCCAAACTGTCGTCGTAATATCACAGCTTGTATAGCATCGCCACAACAACACTGTTTTGCAGAAAAGGGGATTTTGACGTCTGATTTGGAACACATAAACAGGTAAATATCATCACCAACATCTGAAGATGTGGTATAATATGCTTTCCGAATGTTTTAATGTGTTGGATAAGATCGACAATTGCTTATAGTCACGCTAATACTAGTGCGTTAGCTAGCATCCTTTCTTAGCTTATCTGGCAAGAAGTAGCTAGCTAGGTGTTTATCTTGTTTATCTTGGATAGCTGACTAGCTATCCTCTGCATGTGCAGTTAAACGTTTACTTATACGCCAAGCGAACTTTTATTCAGGGTTTGCCTTTCGTAATACCGTAATTTAAGGATCTAACTAGGTAATAATAATGTTCTGCTCATTTCAGTAATAAGAGCTAACTTAGCTACCTACCTTGTGTTAGCTCTAGCTACAGTGCCTAAAGAGAGTATTTATACTCCTTTTATTTCACCTTTATTTAACCAGGTAGGCTAGTTGAGAACAAGTTCTCATTTACAACTGCGACCTGGCCAAGATAAAGCAAAGCAGTGCGACAAAAACAACACAGAGTTACACATGGAATAAACAAACTTACAGTCAATAACACAATAGAAAAATCTGTATACAGTGTGCAAATGAAATAAGGAGGTTAGGTAATAAATAGGCCAATTGTGGCGTAGTAATTACAATTTAGCAATTTACACTGGAGTGATATGTGCAGATAAGGATGTGCAAGTAGAAATACGGGTGTGCAAAAGGGCAGAAAAACAAATATGGGGATGAGGTAGGTAGTTGGATGGGCTTTTTACAGATGGGCTGTGTACAGCTGCAGCGATTTGTAAGCCTCTCTGATAGCTGACGCTTAAAGTTGGTGAGGGAGATTTAAGTCTCCAGCTTCAGTGATGTTTTGCAATTCGTTCCAGTCATTGGCAGCAGAGAACTGGAAGGAAGGCGGCAAAGGGATGTTGGCTTTGGGGATGACCAGTTAGATATACCTGCTGGAGTGCGTGCTACGGGTGGGTGCTGCTATGGTGACCAGTGAGCTGAGATAAGGCGGGGCTTTACCTAGCAAAGACTCATAGATGACCTGCAGCCAGTGGGTATGACGACGAATATGTAGCGAGGACCAGCCAACGAGAGCATACAGGTCGCAGTGGTGGGTAGTATATGTGGCTTTGGTGACAAAACGGATGGCACTGTGATAGACTGCATCCAATTTGTTGAGTTGAGTTTTGGAGGATATTTTGTAAATGACATCGCCAACGTCAAGGATTGGTAGGATAGTCAGTTTTACAAGGGTATGTTTGGCAGCATAAGTGAAGGAGGCTTTGTTGTGAAATAGGAAGCCGATTCTAGATGTAACTTTGGATTGGAGATGCTTAATGTGACTCTGGAAAGAGAGTTTGCGGTCTAGCCAGACATTTAGGTATTTATAGTTGTCCATATATTCCTAAGTCAGAACCGTCCAGAGTAGTGATGCTAGGCAGGCGGGTGCGGGCAGCGATCATTTTGACGAGCATGCATTTGGCTTTACTAGCATTTAAGAGCAGTTGGAGGCCACGGAAGGAGTGTTGTATGGCGTTGAAGCTCGTTAAGTGTCCAGAGAAGGGCCAGAAGTATACAGAATGATGTCGTTTGCATAGAGGTGGATCAAAACTCACCCTTGACTTATTACACATCTTGTGTTACAGCCTGAATTTAAAATCGATTTAAAAAAATGTTTCCACCAACACACAATACCCCATAATGACAAAGTAAAACTTTGTTTGTGGATGTTTTCTTTTGGTCTGGTGTAGAGGTCATCGATTATGATTTTTCAACACCGATACCGATTATTGGAGGACCAAAAATAGCAATACCGATTAATCGGCCGATTATTATTATTTTTACATTTGTAATAATGACAATTACAATAATACTGAATGAACACTTATTTTAACTTAATATAATACATCAATAAAAATCAATTTAGCCTCAAATAAATAATTAAACATGTTCAATTTGGTTTAAATAATGCAAAAACAAAGTTTTGGAAAAGTAAAAGTTAGCGCACCTCGCTAACTAGCTAGCCATTTCACATTGGTTACACCAGCCATTAGGCTGATAGGCTTGAAGTCATAAACAGCGCTGTTCTTGCGAAGAGCTGCTGGCAAAACGCACGAAAGTGCCGTTTGAATGAATGCTTACAAGCCTGCTGCTGCCTACCATCGCTCAGTCAGACTGCTCTATCAAATCATAGACTTAATTATAACATAACACACAGAAATATGAGCCTTAGGTCATTAATATGGTTGAATACGGAAACTATAATTTAGAAAACAAAACATTTATTTCAGTGAAATACGGAACCGTTCGGTATTTTATCTAAGGGGTTGGCATCCCTAAGTCTAAATATTCTTGTTACATTGCACAACTGAGGGACCTTACAGAGATTTGGTAGTTATTCAAGAGGAAGTCCATGCAACTTATGTGACTTGTTAGGCAGATGTTTACTGCTGAATGTATTTAGGCTTGCTATAACAAAAGGTTGAATACTTATTGATTAAAGACATTTCAGTTTTTCATTTTTTATTTTAATTGGTAGAAAATTCTACATACAGTTCCACTTTGACATTATTGGGTATTGTGTGTAGGCCTGTAACACAACATATTGTGGGAAAGCCAAGGGGTGTAATTACTTCCTGAAGGCACCGTACATAGTCCTAACCACTAAAGCTTTTCTTTTCTCCGTTTCCTCCCTCTGCCTTCCTCCTCGTCTTCTTCCTTCCCCTCCCTTCCTCCATATCCCCCCTTCAGGTACGCTGGAATTTTCGGACACCCACTGGACATGTCCTATGTCTTCATCAATGACTCGTCTCAGACCTCCGTTCCCCTGCTCCAGGTAGGGAATATGCCTACCCCTGCACATTGACTCTGTACCAGTAGTGTTGTTATTGTTACTTTATTGTTGGGTAAGAGCTCGTAAGTAAGAATTTCACTGTATATTCTACAGTTGTTGTATTCGGCGCGTGTGATTTGACAACCTAATGTCTGCTCCCCTGCTCCTGGTGGGGTTGAGTCCAACACAAGGGGTTGCATCCCAAATCCACCCCTACGCCCTATTTACTTGTGGAGGTCTGTGAGGATCTGACAGGCATAAGCAATCTGGTAGTAGCTTCACTTGTCCTCTGATAGGTTAGATGGAGGATTCACCATATTGACGACACCTGTCAAATCCTCTCAGATCCCCACAAGTGTGTAGGGTCTAGGGTCCGGTGTGGTGTTGTGCAACAGTGTAGGAACCAAACGGAAGCAAACAGGGATGGACCTACCAGAATTTGTCCAATTTAGAAACTCTTGTTTCGGTTGCAAAACGTTTTGCTACGGTGTGCTCCCAGGTCTTCAGAATCCCTTATTCTCTGATTCAATACAGAATCAATCAATCAACTAATTAATCTAACTCATCCCGGGACGTTATTGTGAAAGACAATGTGTTCTCAATGACTTACCTGGTTAAATAATGGCAAATCCCCTAACTGCAGGCCTGCATCGACGGGGACCTGCTATTCGCCAAGCGGCTCCTGGAGACGGGCTGTGACCCAACACACGGACAACCGGGGTCGTACGGGCCTGCACCTAGCGGCCGCCAGGGGGAACGTGGACATCTGTTGTTTCCTCCATAAGTTTGGGCGGACCTCCTGGCTACAGACTACCAGGGAAACACGGCGCTACACCTCTGTGGACACGTGGATACCATCCAGTTCCTGGTGTCCAACGGTCTCAAGATAGACATCTGGTGAGAGAGGGGCTGAGGGTTGGGAGGGCCTGGAAGGGAGGGAGGGGGAGTAGAGACTGTTTTACAGTTGGCTTGGGGCCTGAGATGGGCTGAGGGTTGGGAGGGCCTGGAAGGTAGGGAGGGGGAGTAGAGACTGTTTTACAGTTGGCTTGGGGCCTGAGAGGGGCTGAGGGTTGGGAGGGCCTGGAAGGTAGGGAGGGGGGAGTAGAGACTGTTTTACAGTTGGCTTGGGGCCTGAGAGGGGCTGAGGGTTGGGAGGGCCTGGAAGGGAGGGAGGGGGGAGTAGAGACTGTTTTACAGTTGGCTTGGGGCCTGAGAGGGGCTGAGGGTTGGGAGGGCCTGGAAGGTAGGGAGGGGGAGTAGAGACTGTTTTACAGTTGGCTTGGGGCCTGAGGGGGCTGAGGGTTGGGAGGGCCTCGAAGGGAGGGAGGGGGAGTAGAGACTGTTTTACAGTTGGCTTGGGGCCTGAGAGGGGCTGAGGGTTGGGAGGGGGCCTGGAAGGGAGTGAGGGGGAGTAGAGACTGTTTTACAGTTGGCTTGGGGCCTGAGAGGGGCTGAGGGTTGGGAGGGCCTGGAAGGTAGGGAGGGGGAGTAGAGACTGTTATACAGTTGGCTTGGGGCCTGAGAGGGGCTGAGGGTTGGGAGGGCCTGGAAGGGAGTGAGGGGGAGTAGAGACTGTTATACAGTTGGCTTGGGGCCTGAGAGGGGCTTTGACTGAGGGGTAAAAGCAGGGTTAGAGTTACAGGGGTTCTATCACATAGAGGAACCCTTTAGGTCACCCTGTTAGGATTTTCAGATATACACATTGGTCCAACAGTCCACTCCCCATAGTGTCAATGTGTTTCTCAAACATTGGTTGGACCCTTGTTTGAACATTATCATGCTACATTGTGTGTTTCTCTCTCCCAGTAACCACAACGGGTCCACTCCTCTGGTGCTGGCCAAGAGGCGCGGGGTGAACAAGGACGCTATCCGCCTGCTGGAGGGCCTAGAGGAACAGGAGCTGAAAGGATTCAACAGGGGAGCCCACTCCAAACTGGAGACCATGCAAATGGCTGAGAGCGAGAGGTGAGGAGAGGGGTGGGGGAGTTAATGAGAGAGGTGCAGAACAGGGGGAGGACAGTGCAGGAAGTGGAGGGGAGCCTATGTTACAGGCATAACTATGCTGCTTAACAGTATAGTTCCCTCACTCACAAGTCCTTACCGGTACTTGATGTTTCGTACTCTGCCTCGCCAACACACTTAACCGCCCGCTTGACAATAATGCGCCTCCGAAAAGCTAGCAATTCAGCAACGTGATTGGTGACATTTCGATTGGTGACATAACTCTGTTACACCCACTCTAAGCTGGAATATAAACTGTCTTTTATATAAACTCAGCAAAAAAAGAAACGTCCTCACTGTCAACTGCATTTATTTTCAGAAAACGTATCATGTGTAAATATTTGTATGAACATAAGGTTCAACAACTGAGACATAAGCTGAACAAGTTCCACAGACATGTGACTAACAGGATAATTTGTCCCTAAACGAAAGGGGGGGTCAAAATCAAAAGTAACAGTCAGTATCTGGTGTGGCCACCAGCTGCATTAAGTACCGTAGTGCATCTCCTCCTCATGGACTGCACCAGATTTGCCAGTTATTGCTGTGAGATGTTACCCCACTCTTCCACCAAGACACCTGCAAGTTCCCTGACATTTCTGGGGGGAATGGCCCCAGCGCTCATCCTCCGATCCAACAGGTCCCAGACATTTCTGGGGGGAATGGCCCCAGCGCTCATCCTCCGATCCAACAGGTCCCAGACATTTCTGGGGGGAATGGCCTCAGCGCTCATCCTCCGATCCAACAGGTCCCAGACATTTCTGGGGGGAATGGCCCCAGCGCTCATCCGCCGATCCAACAGGTCCCAGACGTGCTCAATGGGATTGAGATCCGGGCTCTTCGCTGGCCATGGCAGAACACTGACATTCCTGTTTTGCAGGAAATCACGCACAGAACGAGCAGTATGGCTGGTGGCATTGTCATGCTGGAGGGTCATGTCAGGATGAGCCTGCAGGAAGGGTACTACATGAGGGAGGAGGATGTCTTCCCTGTAATGCACATCGTTGATTGCCTGCAATGAAAACAAGCTCAGTCCGATGACGCTGTAACACACCGCCCCAGACCATGACAGACCCTCCACCTCCAAATCGATCCCGCTCCAGAGTACAGGCCTCGGTGTAACGCTCATTCCTTCAACGATAAACGCGAATCCACAATCAACCCCGTGAGACAAAACCACGACTCGTCAGTGAAGAGCACCCCTGTGACGGTGGGTTTGTGCCCATAGGCTATGTTGTTGCTGGTGAGGACCTGCCTTACAACAGGCCTACAAGCCCTCAGTCCAGCATCTCTCAGCCTATTGTGGATATCTGAGCACTGATGGAGGGATTGTCTGTCTCTTGTTGTTGCCATCCTTCGGATGTACCGATATGCAAGTGTTGTTACACGTATCTGCGATCAGCTGTCCGTCCTGTCTCCCTTCTCTGTCTATCTCTCACAGTACAGACACTGAAATGTATTGCCCTGGCCACATCTGCAGTCCTCATGCCTCCTTGCTGCATGCCTAAGGCACGTTCACACAGATGAGCAGGGACTCTGGGAATCTTTCTTTTGATGTTTTTCAGAGTCAGTAGAAAGGCATCTTTAGTGTTCTAAGTTTTCACTATAACTTATTGCCTATATAAACTGTCTTAATGACCATTCCACAGTTGCATTCATTAATTGTTTTATGGTTCATTGAACAAGCATGGAAACCGTGTTGAAACCCTTTACCATGAAGACCTGTGAAATTATTTGGATTTTTACCAATGATCTTTGAAGGACAGACAGGTTCCTGAAAAGGGGGCGTTTCTTTTTTTTTGCTGAGCTTATCTATCTCTCTCCTATATATATATATCTATATCTGTCTCTTCTATCTATCTCTCTCCTATATATATATATATATCTATATCTGTCTCTTCTATCTGTCTCTCTCCTATATATATATATATATATATCTGTCTCTTCTATCTGTCTCTCTCCTATATATATATATATCTATATCTGTCTCTTCTATCTGTCTCTCTCCTATATATATATATCTATATCTGTCTCTTCTATCTGTCTCTCTCCTATATATCTATATCTATATCTGTCTCTTCTATCTGTCTCTCTCCTATATATATATATATCTATATCTGTCTCTTCTATCTGTCTCTCTCCTATATATCTATATCTATATCTGTCTCTTCTATCTGTCTCTCCTATATATATATATCTGTCTCTCTCCTATATATATATATCTATATCTGTGTCTTCTATCTGTCTCTCTCCTATATATATATACCTATATCTGTCTCTTCTATCTGTCTCTCTCCTATATATATATATCTATATCTGTCTCTTCTATCTATCTCTCTCCTATATATATATATCTGTCTCTTCTATCTATCTCTCTCCTATATATATATATCTATATCTGTCTCTTCTATCTGTCTCTCTCCTATATATATATACCTATATCTGTCTCTTCTATCTGTCTCTCTCCTATATATATATATCTATATCTGTCTCTTCTATCTATCTCTCTCCTATATATATATATCTATATCTGTGTCTTCTATCTGTCTCTCTCCTGGTATATACCTATATCTGTCTCTTCTATCTGTCTCTCTCCTATATATATATATCTATATCTGTCTCTTCTATCTATCTCTCTCCTATATATATATATCTATATCTGTGTCTTCTATCTGTCTCTCTCCTATATATATATACCTATATCTGTCTCTTCTATCTGTCTCTCTCCTATATATCTATATCTATATCTGTCTCTTCTATCTGTCTCTCTCCTATATATCTATATCTATATCTGTCTCTTCTATCTGTCTCTCTCCTATATATCTATATCTATATCTGTCTCTTCTATCTGTCTATCTCCTATATATATATATCTATATCTGTCTCTTCTATCTATCTCTCTCCTATATATATATATATCTATATCTGTCTCTTCTATCTGTCTCTCTCCTATATATATATATATCTGTCTCTCTCCTATATATATATATATCTATATCTGTCTCTTCTATCTGTCTCTCTCCTATATATATATATATATCTGTCTCTCTCCTATATATATATATCTATATCTGTCTCTTCTATCTGTCTCTCTCCTATATATATATATATATATATCTGTCTCTCTCCTATATATATATATCTGTCTCTCTCCTATATATATATATCTATATCTGTCTCTTCTATCTGTCTCTCTCCTATATATATATATATATATCTGTCTCTCTCCTATATATATATATATATCTATATCTGTCTCTTCTATCTGTCTCTCTCCTATATATATATATATATATATATATCTATATCTGTCTCTTCTATCTGTCTCTCTCCTATATATATATATCTATATCTGTCTCTTCTATCTATCTCTCTCCTATATATATATATATATCTGTCTCTCTCCTATATATATATATCTATATCTGTCTCTTCTATCTATCTCTCTCCTATATATATATATATATCTATCTATATATCTATCTATCTCTCCTATCTGTCTTTCCTGTCTATCTCTCCTGTTTATAATCAAGTAATGGCATGTAAGCTGACACTGGGCTACTTCTTCCTCTTCCTGTCAGTGCAATGGAGAGCCACTCCCTGCTGAACCCCGACTTCCAGAACAGGGAGGGAGTCCTGTCCAGCTTCAGGACCACCTGGCAGGAGTTTGTTGAGGACCTGGGCTTCTGGAGGGTGCTGCTACTGCTGGTGGTCATCGCCTTTCTCTCTGGGCATGCTCTAGTGGGTGCTGCCCTTTCCGCCAGCCAGCTGGAGCTGGTACACTGAGGGAGGGGTGGATGGACAGAGGGTGAAAGTTTGGCTTGGGCTACATTCTGGTTATCCACCCTTGTCCAGAAGTGTGCACTACACTCCCTTTTATGGATTTAAAAGCGTAGGAGTGGTGTAACGTTGGCTATTTCAACCTTTGTGAAATCGTTTTTGTGTGCAAGTGCACACTTATTTAAGGCGGAGAATGGGGACTCAGCCATGGATGCATCTGCAGTCTGGCGTATGTGTGTTATATGAACATTTTCTCACTGTGGCCAGTTATACATGAGAATGCACATCATTTCATGTGTCATTAATTTGTGTGACTAAATTGACCAAATATCGACCAGTGACGTGACCATCTTCTTTCTGGAATACTGAGCTTTTAAAGCATAACTATCAAAACAAGAACATATTCAGTACCAGTCAAAAGTTTGGAAACACATTCAAGAGTTTCTATATGTTTTATTCAAGATTGTGCAAAGCTGTCAAGGCAAAGGGTGGCTACTTGGAGAATCTCAAATGTAACATATATTTTGATTTGTTTTAACACTTTTTTGGTTACTACATGATTCCATATGTGTTATTTCATAGTTTTGTCTTCACTATTATTCTACCATGTAGAAAATAGTTTTTTTTTTTTTTAACAAACCTGGAATGAGTAGGTGTGTCCAACCTTTTGGCTGATACTGTACATTTCTTACATGCGGTTTCATAACTTTTCATGTCTATTTCAGTTTTGACCGTATTCAGCTCTATATGAAGCAACTGTTGTATTATGGACCTTTTTCCTAATGTCACAATATGTATTGTTCTGTGTTGTGTGGAGTAACAAGCTGTATATTGCTTTTTTTGTGTGCGTAATTATTTACTTGTGTTTTGTTATTTTTCTGTTTATTGTTTGAAAAGGGCCCATTTGTTAATTGATTTACCCTACAAGGTCAATATTTTAGTTTTATTTCCATTCTTACCATTTTAACTGAAGTCTGTTTCTCTCACACTAGTTGCACATTTCCCTAATAATGCTAATCAGGCTATAACTGTTGAATCTTACATGGTACAAACATCTAACAGTGTGTAGAGTTACCCTGGGTGTCAGTCTGTTTCTGCTCTCTTACCAACAAACTGTTCTGGGATCAGGTTAGTGGAGAGTTATCCTGGGTGTCAGTCTGTTTCTGATCTCTTACCAACAAACTGTTCTGGGATCAGGTTAGTGTAGAGTTACCCTGGGTGTCAGTCTGTTTCTGCTCTCTTACCAACTCATTAAAGGAAGTGTGATGTCACGTCTTCATAATGAGAGCATAAACTGTTCTGGGATCAGGCTAGTGTAGAGTTGCATGGGAATGTAATGTAAAGGGATGTGTCATGTTTCCCACGTCCATCACCAAGTCAAGTACAATATGAACTACAGAGTAGCACCTTTTATAGCCTCTTTGAACTAAAGATAAATGTTTGCTGTATTTTATTTAGCATTTCATCTGTGTAGTTCACATCATGCAGCTTAGTTACATTTAACATTTATGAATAGTTATTTCTAATATTATGTTGTTGTTTTTTTGCTATGTCAATCGTAGCATCCATCACATATTCTAAACCATATAGTTTAACGATTGATTCAGTTGTTTTGTGTCTGGATCTTGTAGAATAACATTTGAGGTATATCCATAATGTGATGTGTAAAATGAATTGATCACATACAAAATACATACTGAACTTCCAAAATGTTTAATGTTTCTATTAATCAAATTGGAGACAGGAAACACTCCTCAAATAGGCAGAGGGGGTCCATCAGTAGCCTTGGTAACAAGGCCTGGGGTAGAGGGAGGTCCATCAGTTGTCTTGGTAACAAGGCCTGGGGTAGAGGGAGGTCCATCAGTAGTCTTGGTAACAAGGCCTGGGGTAGAGGGAGGTCCATCAGTAGCCTTGGTAACAAGGCCTGGGGTAGAGGGAGGTCCATCAGTAGTCTTGGTAACAAGGCCTGGGGTAGAGGGAGGTCCATCAGTAGCCTTGGTAACAAGGCCTGGGGTAGAGGGAGGTCCATCAGTAGCCTTGGTAACAAGGCCTGGGGTAGAGGGAGGTCCTGACAGGGCTCTGATGATACAGGCAGGTGCATAGGGGACAAAACATGTCCTTGTCCCAGTCCTGTCTTCTTCTGTCTCTGATTCACTTTCACTTATGTTGACAGAGAGATGCTCCCCACCCTGTTCCCCTTATGGACAGGGACTGAATTGAGATCTCAAACAAGTCCCTTTAAACCACGCAGCCAATCTACCTATAAGAAAATAGAAAATAACAGCAACTAGGATGATCACCAAAACAACCACCAACACCACCTCCAACATAGTTGGCCTTCCTGTGTCTCTCTTTGGGAGTGATAGTGAGAACAACAGCTTCTGGAATTCCTCTCGTCTGTTTGTCAGGGCGGAGGAGACATAGGTATTTCCCCTGATCATAAAGGCTCAAGTCAGTGAAGGGGAGGGAAATGTGTCCCTGTCTGTAAGCATCGTTGGACCCAGAATCCCAGTTCTCAAACCGAGGGCCATAGGTTATATTCCCTGCTGTGACATTCAGTACAGTCTCTACATCCTTTTCGAAGTAGATGTGTACCTCACTGTCAAGCAGGTTTACCTTCAACAATGGGGACTAAAACTACAAATTGTACATCTTCTTGAGTCTTACCGCAATAACACTCAAACCACCCATTGTCATTAAATACAACAGAGGTGATGTTGAGATAGAGGTCTCCATCCCCGGGTTTAACCCTGTTCTCAAAGCCCACTCCGGGTGTGAATTCTCCTTGGTGCAGTGTAGCGACCGTGGTGTGTGTAACACCTGCTGATTCACTCTCATGGCGATGCTTCCATTCTATAAAACCATCACATGATCCAGAGAAGGGGAGTGTGACAGTGTCATTCAAAACGACTGTAATTGTTGGACGCACGGAGGATTCCACAACGTAGAAAAACACATGGTGGTAAACAGAGATAAACACTGTCTTCCAAAAACAATTCATTGTAGTTTGCTGGTCAGTGGTGTAAAAAGCTTAAAAACTTCTGTTGATAGCAGCTATAACCAGCTGATAGTCTGCAAACTATTCCAGATATCTGGGATGGTTCTGCCCCGTGTTAAATAACCTATGCGTACCTGCCTGTGCTGCTCAGCAGTAGCGGTCCCTAATAACTTCCAGGTAGAGTAAATTAACATTTTGGAAAAAATAATCACCTAGAAAAGGGGTCTGGGACTGTTGGGGTCCACTGGCCTGTTGGGGTCCACTGGGCTGTTGGGGTCCACTGGGCTGTTGGGGTCCACTGGCCTGTTGGGGTCCACTGGGCTGTTGGGGTCCACTGGCCTGTTGGGGTCCACTGGGCTGTTGGGGTCCACTGGCCTGTTGGGGTCCACTGGGGTCCACTGGCCTGTTGGGGTCCACTGGGCTGTTGGGGTCCACTGGGCTGTTGGGGTCCACTGGCCTGTTGGGGTCCACTGGGCTGTTGGGGTCCACTGGGCTGTTGGGGTCCACTGGCCTGTTGGGGTCCACTGGGCTGTTGGGGTCCACTGGCCTGTTGGGGTCCACTGGGCTGTTGGGGTCCACTGGCCTGTTGGGGTCCACTGGGCTGTTGGGGTCCACTGGCCTGTTGGGGTCCACTGGCCTGTTGGGGTCCACTGGGCTGTTGGGGTCCACTGGCCTGTTGGGGTCCACTGGGCTGTTGGGGTCCACTGGCCTGTTGGGGTCCACTGGCCTGTTGGGGTCCACTGGCCTGTTGGGGTCCACTGGGCTGTTGGGGTCCACTGGCCTGTTGGGGTCCACTGGGCTGTTGGGGTCCACTGGGTTGGGGTCCACTGGCCTTGGGGTCCACTGGGCTGTTGGGATCCACTGTGTCCACTGGCCTGTTGGGGTCCACTGGGCTGTTGGGGTCCACTGGGCTGTTGGGGTCCACTGGGCTGTTGGGGTTCAGGTCCTGGGAGGTTTGGGGGGCCAAGGAAGTTCTTCCTGGCAATGATTAAGCAATCAGGCTTCTGGTTACCTTGTTGGTGTTGTTCTTCTGGCTACCTTGTTGGTGTTGTTCTTCTGGCTACCTTGTTGGTGTTGTTCTTCTGGTTACCTTGTTGGTGTTGTTCTTCTGGCTACCTTGTTGGTGTTGTTCTTCTGGCTACCTTGTTGGTGTTGTTCTTCTGGCTACCTTGTTGGTGTTGTTCTTCTGGCTACCTTGTTGGTGTTGTTCTTCTGGCTACCTTGTTGGTGTTGTTCTTCTGGCTACCTTGTTGGTGTTGTTCTTCTGGCTACCTTGTTGGTGTTGTTCTTCTGGCTACCTTGTTGGTGTTGTTCTTCTGGCTACCTTGTTGGTGTTGTTCTTCAGTCTCCTTCTGGCTACTTTGGATAGCTCAGTGTCAGTGACAGTGGAGGCTGCTGAGGGGAGGACGACTCATAAAAAGCTTGACAGAGCAGCTGTACTACAGTGGGTGTAGCTTGTTTTGGATTGGCAGCAGAGTATCTTGTTTTGTTTGATCAATGCATAATGTGTGTGCCTCCCACCAGTACTTATAAAAGGTTCTGCTGTAGCAGCTGGTCAGATGAAATTCCCTGTGTAGTGGCAGTTATCTTCAGTCGTTGTTCTGTTATGACTGTGCAATACTTATATTTACTCTGAATAATGAAGAGTGTTTGATGGTCCTGTCTTGTGGTCAGCATAGCAGGTTGTTTGTTTCCTCTCCATGTTTCTGTTGTTAGTATTACACCATTTCTCACATCACAGAGTTGGAATAACATAAGAGTGTCAGGGCCATAGTAGCTGGGGTCACATTTTTACTGAAGGTTTGTCCGATTCTACACATTTATCCATGACTTATGCCATGTTAATATGCTATCTGAGTGAGAGTGAATAACAAAATATATGAGGGTCACCTGAGGTCAGGGTCCCTGGGGAATGGGCCCTCGTTGCCTGGTTGGTAATTCAGCCATGATTACTACAAGTTTAGCAGGCTAATCTAGGCTCATTTACCAATGTAAAACATGTTAACTGACATGGTGGGGTGATTGAGTGACTATCAGTGGGTGACATATAACAAGAGGAAAATTGTTGATTCACAACCAAGTTTCGAAATTGCACTTTGTGTAATTTATATATGCATGTCGTCTTCCTACACACTGGGACTGCGTCCTAAATAGCACCCTTTTCTCAATTCGGGCCACTAGAGCCCCCCAGCACTATATAGGGAGTAGGGTGCCATATAGGGAGTAGGGTGCCATATAGGGAGTAGGGTTTATGGACAGAAACCTTGGTTACTTGGCCGTGGGCTTTGGCCATCCCCTAGAACAGCGGTTCTTAACCTTTTTCAGCCTGGGACCCAAATTAGAAATGCTGTGTTTTTCTGGGACCCAAATTAGAAATGCTGTGTTTTCTTGGGACCCAAGCTTAGGAACATATGCAACTACTTGTAAATATTGGTACATTTCATTGTCCTTATGCCTAAAACAAATGCAATATAGACAAAAGCAAAGAAACAATGAAATGGCCATATAAATAGCTAGTCATGTTTATTTCCCCATTAAAAACTTGGACATATCCGTCTAGGTTGGAACTGTTGCTGTTAAAATTCATGAAATAATTTTCGTTCTGAACTGGAATAAACTGATTGATCCAGGTTGTATCATATCCGGCCGTGATCGGGAGTCCCATACGGCAGCGCACAATTATCCCAGCGTCGTCCAGGTTTGGCCGGGGTAGGCCGTCATTGTAAATAATTATTTGTTCCTAACTGACTTGCCTAGTTAAATGAAGGTTCAATTTAAATAAAAAACATATTTAAAAAACTATCACACAGATGTAGACCAGAAAACACACACAGTCCTAATGAGAGGTGTGTGGCTGGTTGAAGTTTTCAACACGCATGTCTGTTCTGGGATCAGTTTTTGACTGTGTAATACTGAGGTCATGCTCAGCATTTAGACTGTTTCTGTACTTGTTTTTTTAAAGTAATGCAGAGTTGAGAACCCTGACTGACATAGGCACGTGGTGCCAAACTGGACCAGAACATCTACTGCTTTCTCAGACTGGCAGGAGACAGCTTCCTGTTGTAGATGAGCCAAAGTTTATTCCAGTTCAGAATAGAAATGATGACTTGTACTTTAACCGCAACGGTTCCAACTTGTTTTCAACAATAATTTCTACAGTAAGATGTACAGTAGGCCTGATCATTTTTCATCTGTACTGTTACTTAGGGTTGCACTATCAGTAGCTAGCTAACTTGCTTTGGCTAACGTTCGCTATTAGATGTGTACAAGGCCAGGGGATTGTTTGAAAGAGAAACTCACATCTAGTACTATGAGAGAGTACTCTTTTATTTCTGCTCATCATCACCTTTTATAAAATGACAACAATGCTTTGCCAGCTGACTGACTTTTCCACTGTGGAAGCACTGTTTCCTGAAGCATTCTGCCCTGTTCTGAAACAATCCCCAGGGTATACCGTCATGCTGTGGATCTTTGGTCAGGACGTGCCGTTATATGAATTTGTTCGTTTTGATTGACTCATTAGTAAGCACTTCCCCGCACAAAACACATTGAGGGAGCTCCTCGTTAATTCTCAAAGTTTATATGAAAGAGAGAAACTAATCGGTGTATTGGCTTTTCATGACGATTGAGCTCAGTCAGAAGTTGCGAGCATGAGTCCATTTTGCGAGTAGGAATGACAGGTCAGTGGTTGACAGCGAAACATCTGCTATTCAACGACAGCGCTGCAGCGTGTGTCGCTGAGTGATCTTCAAGAAAACTCCAGAAAAATATATGTTAAACCGCGAAGCACACGGGCATCTCCTCTCCCACAGCTGCCAAACTGAGCAGAGACCGATGCAAAGCAGAGAGCGCACTAAACAGGGACCGCAGTTGCACTTGGCCAAATCAATTCATTATATAATTATACATTTACTCTGACACGTCGCTTACCCACCATGAACAGATCCACGACCCAAACTTTAAAAGAGGCTGCCCGAGAAGACTCCTTGTCTTCCTGTGTTCTGAACATTGATATGAGCTATGTGTGTGTGTAACAGTATAGCTTCCGTCCCTACCCTCGTCCCTACCTGGGCTCGAACCAGGGACCCTCTGCCACCTTCGAAGCATCGTTAACGAGCTAGCCATTTCACACGGGTTACACGTGCGTGCGTGTTTTCAGGCATCCCTGAAGCAAAGTCAATTCAGACAGAGGGGAGTTTATGTGTCACTGCGCGCTGTTGTTAATTTCTTTCTTGGGTTTTTGCAATTTCAAACCATTTCTCATTGTTGTTCATTTTCTTCAGTTGTCTGTTTGATTTTTAAAAATTTGATAGGGAAGCTGAAACGTCAAATATACCGTTTAGGTTTTCTACTGTCAAGTTTACACTTTCACTATTACAGTGGAACGTTTTATCCAAGACATTGTCTAAAAAGGTTTGAATTTGTTGTTGCCTCATTTTTTCCTTACATCTATAGCATTTCTTAATATTATTCTGTTCCTATTTTCAGCCTTGTGGTCTTCGCTGGACAAAGGTTGTTATCCGGTTTTGTGATCAAATATAATGTAGGTCAGGTGGAATTATTTTCTTCTGTCATGGCTGGTTAGGGGCAGTTCCCTTTGATGCAGTGGCTGTGATAAGACAGTGAGTGACATATACCAAGAGGAAAATTGCTGATTTATAACCAAGTTTGGAAATTGCACTTTGTGTTTTCTACTACTCTAACTCTTAACAGCAAGTTGAGACCCTGGCTCTATTTTAACAAACCTAATGCAATGGTAAATCTCAGCGCTGTTGGTGGATCTATAGGTTAGGTCTTGTGTCAGAAATAGTTTTCTATTTTTCACAACCAAGGTTGATGGGCGAAGGGGATGGGTTTTGACGAATCAACAAGTTGTGAGTGGTGAATCAAAATGGTTAATCGTTCAAATTCGTTTTTAAATTAACGAATAACAAGCAATCTGTTTGTTTTAAACAACAACAATAAAATATGTAATAAGTGTAATGATATCATAAAAATCGCCAGTATAGAAAAGACACAAGGCATTGGCGTTGAACCAGCCTTGGGTAAGGGGGGCTTGTGTTTTGAACATATGAAACGGAAAACAAGATATTGTTACACGATCATAACTTCTAAATACGAGGTATTCACTGAGGTTCTCATATCTAGCTTCAGGATGGGCCTGGACACATGTAGCCTACAGGATGGAGAGTGTTTTCCGCACGCCCAATACCGGAGCTACATGGCTAAAATAATGTAGGCCTGCCTACAATATAAAAGGTCAGCAAATGTCAACTCACTATTTTACTCCACTCAAACTTGACCTTTTAATATAGCTTTGTTGATTAAGATGCATTTCCAGTCGGTTTCACGAGACAAACAAACCCTTTATCAACAGCCTTGATTACCGGAAGGCTCCCGCATCCGCTTTCAAAATGCATGCCATAATACTGCTAACACCAGCTTTTGGTTGGTATTAAGTATCCCTACCAGCGCTGCCTGAAATTAGGACTTTTCCCCTCTGAACGCAAACGAGCTAATATAAAACCGGTAAATTACCAATCCTTGCGCAACAGTTTGACTTTAACAGGTCGAAATTGCCAATGAACGTACGTGCATTTCACACTAGCACCACCTTAACGCCAGCCGAAAATAAAGCCCCTCCTAATATATATGTGTATATATAGTAACCGTCAAAAGTTTGGCTAAACCAACTCATTCAAGGGTTTTTCTTTATTTTTATTATTTCTACATTGTAGAATAGCAGTGAGACGTCAAAACTATGAAATAACACATTAGGAATCATATAGTAACCAAAAAAGTGTTCTATTTTATATTTCAGATTTTTCGAACGAGCCACCCTTTGCCTTGATGACAGCTTTGCACACTCTTGGCATTCTCTCAACCAGCTTCATGAGGTAGTCATCTGGAATGCATTTCAATTAATAGGTGTGCCTTGTTAAAAGTTAATTTGTGGAATGTCATTCCAAGGTAGGGGTGGTATACAGAAGGTAGCTCTATTTGTTAAAAGACCAAGTCCATATTACGGCAAGAACAGCTCAAATAAGCAAATAGAAATGACAGTCCATCATTACTTTAAGCGCAGTCTCAAAAACCATCCGGCGCTATGGTGAAACTGGCTCTCATGAGGACCGCCACTGGAAAGGAAGACCAAGAGTTACCTCTGCTGCAGAGGACAAGTTCATTAGAGTTACCAGTCCAGATAAATTATTCACAGAGTTCAAGTAACAAGCACATCTCAACATCAACTGTTCAGTGGAGACTGCGTGAATCAGGCCTTCATGGTCAAATTGCTGCAAAGAAACCAGTAATAAAGGACACCAATAAGAAGAAGAGACTTGCTTAGGCCAAGAAACACGAGCAACGGTCATTAGACTGGTGGAAATCTGTCCTTTGGTCTGATGAGTGCAAAATTGAGATTTTTGGATGCAACCGCCATTTCTTTGTGAGACACAGAGTATGTGAAATGATGTTCGGTGTGGTTCCCACCGGAAGCATGGAGGAGGAGGTGTGATGGTGTGGGGGTTCTTTGCTGGTGACACTATCAGTGATTTATTTAGAATTAAGGCACACTTAACCAGCATGGCTACCATACCATTCTGCAGTGATACGCCATCCCATCTGGTTTGCGCTAGTCGGACTATCATTTGTTTTTCAACAGGACACTACCCAACACACCTCCAGGCTGTGTAAGGACTATTTGACCAAGAAGGAGAGTGATGGAGTGCTGCATTAGATGGCATGGCCTCCACAATCACCCGACCTCAACCCAGTTGAGATGGTTTGGGATGAGTTGGACCGCAGAGTGAAGGAAAAGCAGCCAACAAGTGCTCAGCATATGTGGAACTCCTTCAAGACTGTTGGAAAAGCATTCATCATGAAGTTGGTTATAGGTGTGGTTGAATTTATTCTGCAGGTGTCGTTGAATGTGTTCGGTTAGGGGGAATTCCTTTGATGCAGTGGCTGTGATAAGACAGTGAGTAACATATAACAAGAGGAAAATTGCTGATGCACAAGTTTCAAATTACACTTTGTGTATTCTACTATTTTAATTCTTTGTGAGACACAGAGTATGTGAGCTGATGATTTCCGCATGTGTGGTTCCCACCGTGAAGCATGGAGGAGGAGGAGGTGTGATGCTGTGTGGGTTCTTTGCTCGTGACACTGTCAGTGATTTATTTAGAATTAAGGCACACTTAACCAGCATTGCTACCATATCATTCTGCAGTGATACACCATCCAATCTGGTTTGCGTTTAGTCAGACTGTCATTTGTTTTTCAACAGGACAATTACCACACTACTCCTGCAAGACTGTTGGAAAAGCATTTATCATGAAGCTGGTTGAGAAAATGCCAAGAGTGTGCAAAGCTGTCATTTAAGCAAATGGTGGCTACTTTGAAGAATCTCAAATGTAAAATGTAACTTTTTTTTTGTTACTTCAGAGTTATGTGTTATTTCATAGTTTTGATATCTTCACTAGCTCAAGCAGTTATTTATTCTGTGAATCTTTGATTTTGTGTTGATGCTGAATATTAACAGCTGCTAGTTTGTGGTCAGCACCAACTCTCTATGTCCCTTTGTAATGCACCCATGCTCCCTACCTTAAAGGGCAAAATACCTTTTATGGTGGAAAAAGAGTACCTGTTCCAGCCCATACGATGTCAAAATATATACACTAGATGGCGCTAAAGTTTAAAATATAATGCATGTGTCACCAACGAGTGAAGTCAGGAATACTCATCAACTCTTGGGGAAGGGAGGGCAGGGGGAGTATGTTATAATTCACTCCATTTAACCTGTTGAAACTCTGGGGCGCTATATCATTTTTGGATAAAAAGACGTGCCCGCTTTAAGCGCAATATTTTGTCACAAAAAGATGCTCGACTATGCATATAATTGGTAGCTTAGGAAAGAAAACACTCTGACGTTTCCAGAACTGCAAAGATATTTTCTGTGCGTGTCCTAGAACGTGAGCTACAGGCAAAACCAAGATGAAACGGCATCCAGGAAATGAGCAGGATTTTTGAGGCTTAGTTTTCCATTGTCTCCTTATATGGCTGTGAATGCGAGAGGAGTGAGTCAGCCCTTTCTGTCGTTCCCCCAAGGTGTCTGCAGCATTGTGACGTATTTGTAGGCATATCATTGGAAGATTGACCATAAGAGACCACATTTACCAGGTGTCCGCCGGTGTCCTGCGCAAATTGGTGCGCAAAGTCAGCTGCAAGTATTTTTCCACAGAATTCAGAGAAGAATGCAGGCTTCCACGAACGATATATCAATGAAGAGATATGTGAAAAAACACCTTGAGGATTGATTCCAAACAACGCTTGCCATGTTTCGGCCGATATTATGGAGTTAATTCGGAAAAAGTTTGACGTTATAGGTGACTGAATTTTCGGTTCGTTTCGGTAGCCAAATGTGATGTACAAACGGAGCGATTTCTCCTACACAAAGACGCTTTCAGGAAAAACTGCACATTTGGCATGTAACTGAGAGTCTCCTCATTGAAAACATCCGAAGCTCGTCAAAGGTAAATTATTTTATTTATTTGGTTATCTGGTTTTTGTGAAAATGTTGCGTGCTAAATGTTACTCAAAATGCTAAGCTAGCTTAGCATACTCTTACACAAATTAGTGAATTGCTATGGTTCAAAAGCATATTTTGAAAATCTGAGATGATAGTGTTGTTAAGAAAAGGCTAAGCTTGAGAGTAGGCGCATTATTTTCATTTTATTTGCGATTTTCAGAAATCGTTAACGTTGCGTTATGCTAATGAGCCTGAGGCTTTAGTCACGATCCCGGATCCGGGATGGGGAGTTTCAAGAAGTTAACAGCTTTCAAACACAGGTTAGAAACAGGATATCTGGGAAAATACATTTCTGGAGGATCACAAAAATATGTTTGCTTACTAATCCAATAGGGGCGGCAGGGTAGTGTAGTGGTTAGAGTGTCAGACTAGTAACTGAAAGGTTGCTGAATCAAAGCCCTGACCTGACAAGATAAATATCTGTCTTTCTGAACAAGGCAGTTAACCCACTGTTCCTAGGCTGTCAATTCAAATATGAATTTGTTCTTAACTGACTTGCCTAGTTAAATCAAGGTGAGAAAAAAAAAATGCAACAGTGTTTGGTACAAGTTCACTTTCTTGGCCAGGCTGTTTACCTCACATCTGAAGGATGGTTTATAAAATTGGGAACCAAGATGGTTACCAGTGTATCCTGTTATCACCTGGACTGTTTTTTGACGCCAAGAAGAAAAAAACTCCAGGCCTCCGTCAGGGGTCAGTTTGGGAAAAAAGAATCCGGTCTGAAAGGTCCTCTGGAATAACGGACATTCTGGGTAATAAATACATAACCAACGTCTTCTAGTAATACTAGTCCAGTGTAAATAGGACTATAGCCTTAATAATAACTCCTGCAGAATGAAACATTTATTACAGTAAAATTATACACTAAATGTTGTCAAAATGTGGACTTGGGAACAGGAGTGGAGAAATATATATTTTTATGTCTGCATGTTGAGAGAATGCAATGCTCATTAGATAACATCTGTAGACGTGATGTCTTCATCATAACAGCAGTCTTCCAGGGAAACATATAATGAATGAGAAGATAGACATATAGGTTGCCATCTCCATCTGCATGGCCTGATGAGCCAGGGGTTATACATCACTGTTTACATCCCTGACATCTGAGAATATAGGCCACATGTGTCAAACTCATTCCATGGAGGGCAGAGTTTCTGCAGGTTTTCACCCCTCCCTTATACTTGATTGATCATTTAAGGTAATTGATTAGTTAAACTCCCCTCACTGGTTGTCTAGGTCTTAATTGGACCCAACTTGTAAAACCAGCATACACTCAGTCCTCCATGGAATGAGTTTAACAACCCTGATTTAGGGCCCAGGGCCTCAGCTTGGATCAGGGACTTAGTCTTGGACTGTTTTCCCCAGTTCTTACTGTTTTCACACTTTAATAACTCTTGTTTGTTTAATTTAAAATACAGTTGAGAACTTCTCATACACTAATCAGGATAGAACTGTTGTGTGGATAAAATATTTAATACAACAGACAGTTTGTACCATTTGTGTGTTACAAGTGTGAAATATATTTTTAAACTGTGTTCTTTGAGCTTGGTCTAAAATCATGTTTTAGGAAATGTCCACAATGCAACTATTACAGATCTAGAAGGACAGTTGGTAGGTGACAATATTTGTGTGTTACACATGTGAAATACCTTTTGAAACAGTTGTCCATGAACATGGCCTAAACTTGTGTTTAAAGCCATTTCCACACTCTAATTAGTACTGTACAGAACTGTAAGGAGAGATGATATGAGACACCATTTGTTTTACAACAGTGAATTATATTTTAGCTGCATTTAAAACAATGTTAGAAATAGTTAGGCTACAATAGCTACAAAATATAGAAACCACATTCGACAAAGATTATTTCTAATATGATGTTATGTTCTTTTGCTTTGTCAGTCATAGCGCCCATCATAGTGGACCTACATAGCACACAGAGGTACAGTATCCATCATCACATATTGTAAACCATGTAGTTAACGATTGATTCAGTTGTTTTGTGTCTGGATCTTGTAGAATAACATTTGAGGTATATCCATAATGTGATGTGTAAAATGAATTGATCACGTACAAAATACATTCAACTACCAAAAGTTAAAGTTTAACATTTTATTAAACAAACTGGAGACAGTAAACAATCATGAAATATATATTATAGGGAGGTCCATCATCTTGGTAACAAGGCCTGGGATAGAGGGAGGTTCTTCAGTACCATTGGTGACAAGGCCTGGGATAGAGGGAGGTCATTCAGTACCATTGGTGACAAGGCCTGGGGTAGAGGGAGGTCAATCAGTAGCCTTGGTAACAAGTCCGGTGGTCGAGGGAGGTTCTGACAGGGCTCTGATGATACAGGCAGTTGCATAGGGGACAAAACATGTCCTTGTCCCAGTCCTGTCTTCTTCTGTCTCTGATTCACTTTCACTTATGTTGACAGAGAGATGCTCCCCACCCTGTTCCCCTTCTGGACAGGGACTGAACTGAGATCTCAAACAAGTCCCTTTAAACCAAGCAGCCATTGTTTCTTTCAATCTACCTCCAGGAAAACAGTAAACAGCAACTAGGATGATCACCAAAACTACCACCAACACCACCACCTTCACCCATGTTGGCATTCCTGTGTTGTCGTTGTTCTTTTCTTTGGGTGTGATATTGAGAATTACAGCTCCTGGATTTCCTCTCTGGTGGTCAGGTCCGAAGAAACACAGGTATGTCCCCTGATCAGAAAGGCGTAAGTCTGTGAGGTTGAGGAAAATGTCTCCGTTTCGGTAAGCATCCATGGACACAGATACCCTGTCATTATACCCAGAGCCATAGGTTACATTCCCTGCACTGATGGTAGACACATTCTGTCCATCTTTCATCCATTGGACATATATCTCACTGTCCTTAGTCTGTTTATTAGTTAAGCCATGGCAGGCAAGTGTGACATGTCCTCCAACATGGGCAGATTTGTCAGTGGGGACCAAAACTTGTAGATTTACATGCTGTATGTACTCGCCACAGACACACTCGACAACCCCATGTCATTGTACTCAGCTGAGGAGATGGTTAGAGAGAATTTTCCATCCCTGTTTTCAAACCTTTTCTTAAAAAATCCTTCACCTGTGGTTAAATGATCTCCATCAAGTTTAGCAACCATCTTCATGGACCCTGATTGAGATTCCTGATAACGCCTCAACTCGATGACACCACCAACGCATGATCCAGAGCAGAGTGTAACTGGGTCATTCAACATCACTGTTAAATTGATAGGATGAGACAATGAGTATTTTACAACAAGTGCAAACAGGAAAAAGGTGATGACTCGTCCCCCTTCATAATCGAAGCAGTTCTCTATAGGCAGTGCTCACGCCCTCAATTTGGCTTCAGGAAACTTTGTTGTTTCTGGACGGTTGGCAGCACTTTTATGCATACAGAAATCTCACTCACTCACTTTTATAAAGGTAACATCTTCGGTGAGATGGTGACTCGTCCTTATCCGAAAGTGTTCTGCTCCTAACATTACCAAGGTTTATACTGCTGCGGTTTGTGTTCAAGAGTTCCGTATGCACATTTTTTATTTTCTTATAAGAACATTACATTACACACTACTACGTTTCACAAATATATAACGTAAATAATATATTAACTAACCAAGTAAAACTAACTTAGTTTTAGCAGAAAATTTAACAGATAATATCGGTACCACAGAAATATAACGATAGTATAATGTATATAATCATATTGTGTGTATATGATGATATTTAAGAAAAGGGAACAGAGTACACAGGGACATCGTTATGGTAGTTGAATTCGTCTGCTGGTTTGACAATGAATACGCGTCTTAACTCGGAGAAGCAGCTGTGAAGGGGTCGGTCAGGAGGAGAACGGCTGGGCTGTGAGCGTATCGGGAGCACTGCCAGTGAAGCCGCGGAACACCTATATATACGCTTTAGCTCCTTCAGGCTCGTCGGCCGAGAGTGGATCTTCGGCCGAAAGTCTTTCACTTACTCAGAAGGCTGCCCCAACTACGCGCTCTACACCACACCCACATTACGCGCACTCCGCTGCCACCCCATGTAATTTGCTGACACTCTATCCTGTTCACCCAGACTTGCCCCGCTACTGGTTGGATAAGCGTAATGTTGTAAGGACAGATGGAGGAGAGCCCGTGAGCCTGTTTCCCTGTTCTCTGACGGACCAGTCTCTCACCATCTCTCCTTCTCTTTAGTCTATGGACCGTCAGATATTGAGGAAAGGGAATATTCTGTACGGCTTTCACTCGGTGGATCCAAGACCTCTCTACTGACTCCGCTACCAGCCACCAGCATGACTTACACACTTCGTCGGTTTCTCTCTACTCTGCCACCGCTGCCATCCAGAGGGAGGTACAGGACAGTCGGACAGGCTTACTGTGTGGAAGAAGGACAGCAGCACCTCCACTACCAGGTTCAAGAATAGCTTTTATCTGACTGCTGTTTTTAACACTTTAGCATTCATGACTGTAGTGTTATTATAATCTTACCACTCTGAACTTTTAGTTGTTGGTCTATTTCTATTTATTGATATTCTATTGTGACTGTTTTACTGTATTCTGTGTACGTGCTACTATATGAGCGAGAGCTCCAACGAATAATTACAATGTATGAATTACTATTAATACTGGTAAATGGCAATATCGTACTTAAGAAAAATTGAATAAACCAATTGAATAAACATAAAATGACTGTCAGATGATTTATGTACCACATGAATATAATGGTATAATGTATAAAATGATAGTGTAGGCAGCGATATTATGATTATTGAGAAAAGGACACTGGGGACATGGTTGATATGGGTAATGGCAGTAGGACTAGTCTGCTGGTTTGACGCTGAAAATGGTTTGATTTCAACTGGCAGTTGTAGTGTTGCTGGAGGGAGAATAACGTCTGGGCTGTGTGAGGAGACGACAGTCAGCGGCAGGTGAAGCGGCTGAGCAGCTCTGCTATCTGGGGTGTAGCTCGTTTTGGCTCGAAGGACGAGCGTCTTTCACTTCCATGTTTGATCAGTGCAGAATGCCCGGCAGTCTTAAAATAAAAGTAATTTAAATGTTCTGATCGTGGCATAGCTGATCAAAGCTGCTATCGCGGCTGGTTTGGCAGATTTCCATGTGTTGCAGTGTCTGTGGTATCTCCAGTCTTTATTCTGTTATTAAACTGAGGGGGAGGAGTCACCATCGAACCGAATATGAAACCTTTATAAAGAACGTCTTTTCTGAGTGAAAATAAATGAGAGCGAAGCTGCCAAGCAACAATAAAGTACCCTGAAGCCAGATTAAGTGTTTGAGAGCTGCCTTGATTATGAAGGGAAAAGTGTAATGACTGTTTTCCTACTTGCACTTGTTGCAAAATCCTCTGTGTCTCTTCCTATCACTATAACAGTGATTTTGAACGACCCAGTTACACCCCTGCTCTGGATCATGCCATGGTGGCAGAAATAAGAAGGGAAGGAAAGAACCATAGAATCAATGGACCATTCTGCTGTCACTCTGTGGATCCAAGACCAAGAAAACACATCCCCTCAGGAACAAACACTGGCATGTCACGCGCTTGTCTGTCGTCGCTACCAGCCACTGCTGAGTTCCTCTGCAGCCCAGCCCACTGAATTCGTAGGAGGAGGTCTACATTCCACACGCCACATTGCATCAACCAATGGCTGTGTGCCATGTCATTGACAATAATAAAGTACATATTTCATGCAGAACGCTCCATTCTCAGTTTTTAAAATAATATGTTTTGATATTAAGGAGGCTGTTGGTTTGTATGTGATCTTAGCACTATACTATAAGGGGTTCCTAGAAATCCATTGTGAGACTAATAACTTCATAGTGTTCTTCACTATCAATATATCTATCTGTCACTATTACTATCTTTAGCCAACCTATGGCTCTGGGTATAAGGACAGGGTATCTGGGTCCATGGATGGTTTCCGACAGGGAGATATTTCCTTCATCCTCACTGACCTACGCCATTCTGATCAGGGGACATGCCTGTGTTTCTTCGGACCTGACCACCAGAGAGGAAATCCAGGAGCTGTCATTTTCACTATCACACCAAAAGAAAAGAACAACGACAACACAGGAATGCCAACATGGCTGGTGGTGGTGGTTGTGGTTTTGGTGATCATCCTGGTTGCTGTTTCTATTTTCTTGGAGGTAGATTGAAAGAAAGAAGGCCTGCTTGGTTTAATGAGAGGTGTTCAAGATCTCAGTCCCTTTCCAGAAGGGGAGTGGGGAGCATCTCTCTGTCACCAAAAGTGAAAGTGAATCAGAGACAGAAGAAGACAGGACTGGGACATGTTGTGTCCCCTTTGCTCCTGCTTGAATAATAAGAGATCGGTTAGAACCTCCCTCTACCCCAGGCCTTGTTACCAAGGCTACTGATGGACCTCCCTCTACCCCAGGCCTTGTAACCAAGGCTACTGATGGACCTCCCTCTACCCCAGGCTTTGTTACCAAGGCTACTGATGGACCTCCCTCTACCCCAGGCCTTGTAACCAAGGCTACTGATGGACCTCCTCTACTCCAGGCCTTGTAACCAAGGCTACTGATGGACCTCCCTCTACCCCAGGCCTTGTTACCAAGGCTACTGATGGACCTCCCTATACCCCAGGCTTTGTTACCAAGGCTACTGATGGACCTCCCTCTACCCCAGGCTTTGTTACCAAGGCTACTGATGGACCTCCTTGGCTTTGTTACCAAGGCTACTGATGGACCTCCCTCTACCCCAGGCTTTGTTACCAAGGCTACTGATGGACCTCCCTCTACCCCAGGCCTTGTAACCAAGGCTACTGATGGACGTCCCTCTACCCCAGGCTTTGTTACCAAGGCTACTGATGGACCTCCCTCTACCCCAGGCTTTGTTACCAAGGCTACTGATGGACGTCCCCTAATATCTATTTCAGGAGTGTCTCCATTTAAAAAAATAAAATGTTGAACTTTAACTTTTGGTAGTTGAATGCATTTTGTACATGATCAATTCATTTTTACACATCACATTATGGATATACCTCAATACATTTCTGAAGGATCAAAAAAATATGTTTGCTTACTAATCCAAATAGGGGCGGCAGGGTAGCGTAGTGGTTCGAGTGTCAGACTAGTAACTGAAAGGTTGCTGAATCAAAGCCCTGACCTGACAAGATAAATATCTGTCTTTCTGAACAAGGCAGTTAACCCACTGTTCCGAGGCTGTCAATTCAAATAAGAATTTGTTCTTAACTGACTTGCCTAGTTAAATCAAGGTGGGGAAAAAAGCTATGCGACAGTGTTTGGTACAAGTTCACTTTCTAGGCCAGGCTGTTTACATCACATCTGAAGGATGGTTTATAAAATTGGGAACCAAGATGTTTACCAGTGTAACCTGTTATCACCTGGACTGTTTTTTGACGCCAAGAAGAAAAAAACTCCAGGCCTCCTCAATTTATACATGCGGACTCTCCTTCACTGCAGCCGAGGTGAGTAAAACATTTAAACGTGTTAACCCGCAAGGCTGCAGGCCCAGACGGCATCCCAGCCGCGCCTCAGAGCGCAGACCAGCTGGCTGGTGTGTTTACGGACATATTCAATCAATCCCTATACCAGTCTGCTGTTCCCACATGCTTCAAGAGGGCCACCATTGTTGCTGTTCCCAAGAAAGGTGTTGTTCTTCTGGCTACCTTGTTGGTGTTGTTCTTCTGGCTACCTTGTTGGTGTTGTTCTTCTGGCTACCTTGTTGGTGTTGTTCTTCTGGCTACCTTGTTGGTGTTGTTCTTCTGGCTACCTTGTTGGTGTTGCTCTTCTGGCTACCTTGTTGGTGTTGTTCTTCTGGTTACCTTGTTGGTGTTGTTCTTCTGGTTACCTTGTTGGTGTTGTTCTTCTGGTTACCTTGTTGGTGTTGTTCTTCTGGCTACCTTGTTGGTGTTGTTCTTCTGGTTACCTTGTTGGTGTTGTTCTTCTGGCTACCTTGTTGGTGTTGTTCTTCAGTCTCCTTCTGGCTACTTTGGATAGCTCAGTGTCAGTGACAGTGGAGGCTGCTGAGGGGAGGACGACTCATAAAAAGCTTGACAGAGCAGCTGTACTACAGTGGGTGTAGCTTGTTTTGGATTGGCAGCAGAGTATCTTGTTTTGTTTGATCAATGCATAATGTGTGTGCCTCCCACCAGTACTTATAAAAGGTTCTGCTGTAGCAGCTGGTCAGAAGAAATTCCCTGTGTAGTGGCAGTTATCTTCAGTCGTTGTTCTGTTATGACTGTGCAATACTTATATTTACTCTGAATAATGAAGAGTGTTTGATGGTCCTGTCTTGTGGTCAGCATAGCAGGTTGTTTGTTTCCTCTCCATGTTTCTGTTGTTAGTATTACACCATTTCTCACATCACAGAGTTGGAATAACATAAGAGTGTCAGGGCCATAGTAGCTGGGGTCACATTTTTACTGAAGGTTTGTCTGATTCTACACATTTTTCCATGACTTATGCCATGTTAATATGCTATCTGAGTGAGAGTGAATAACAAAATATATGAGGGTCACCTGGAGGTCAGGGTCCCTGGGGAATGGGCCCTCGTTGCCTGGTTGGTAATTCAGCCATGATTACTACAAGTTTAGCAGGCTAAACTAGGCTCATTTACCAATGTAAAACATGTTAACTGACATGGTGGGGTGATTGAGTGACTATCAGTGGGTGACATATAACAAGAGGAAAATTGTTGATTCACAACCAAGTTTCGAAATTGCACTTTGTGTAATTTATATATGCATGTCGTCTTCCTACACACTGGGACTGCGTCCTAAATAGCACCCTTTTCTCAATTGGTCACTAGAGCCCCCAGCACTATATAGGGAGTAGGGTGCCATATAGGAGTAGGGTGCCATATAGGGAGTAGGGTTTACGGACAGAAACCTTGGTTACTTGGCCGTGGGCTTTGGCCATCCCCTAGAACAGCGGTTCTTAACCTTTTTCAGCCTGGGACCCAAATTAGAAATGCTGTGTTTTCTTGGGACCCAAATGAGAAATTCTGTGTTTTCCTGGGACCCAAATTAGAAATGCTGTGTTTTCTTGGGACCCAAATTAGAAATGCTGTGTTTTCTTGGGACCCAAATTAGAAATTCTGTGTTTTCCTGGGACCCAAATTAGAAATGCTGTGTTTTCTTGGGACCCAAATGAGAAATTCTGTGTTTTTCTGGGACCCAAATGAGAAATTCTGTGTTTTCCTGGGACCCAAGCTTAGGAACATATGCAACTACTTGTAAATATTGGTACATTTCATTGTCCTTATGCCTAAAACAAATGCAATATAGACAAAAGCAAAGAAACAATGAAATGGCCATATAAATAGCTAGTCATGTTTATTTTCCCATTAAAAACTCGGACATATCCGTCTAGGTTGGAACTGTTGCTGTTAAAATTCATGAAATAATTTTCGTTCTGAACTGGAATAAACTGATTGATCCAGGTTGTATCATATCCGGCCGTGATCGGGAGTCCCATACGGCAGCGCACAATTATCCCAGCGTCGTCCAGGTTTGGCCGGGGTAGGCCGTCATTGTAAATAATTATTTGTTCCTAACTGACTTGCCTAGTTAAATGAAGGTTCAATTTAAATAAAACATATTTAAAAAACTATCACACAGATGTAGACCAGAAAACACACACAGTCCTAATGAGAGGTGTGTGGCTGGTTGAAGTTTTCAACACGCATGTCTGTTCTGGGATCAGTTTTTGACTGTGTAATACTGAGGTCATGCTCAGCATTTAGACTGTTTCTGTACTTGTTTTTTTAAAGTAATGCAGAGTTGAGAACCCTGACTGACATAGGCACGTGGTGCCAAACTGGACCAGAACATCTACTGCTTTCTCAGACTGGCAGGAGACAGCTTCCTGTTGTAGATGAGCCAAAGTTTATTCCAGTTCAGAATAGAAATGATGACTTGTACTTTAACCGCAACGGTTCCAACTTGTTTTCAACAATAATTTCTACAGTAAGATGTACAGTAGGCCTGATCATTTTTCATCTGTACTGTTACTTACTCACTCACTGTGTATCTCACTGATCATCCCTAAAGCCAACGACCCAAACTTTAAAATAGGCTGCCCGAGAAGACTCCTTGTCTTCCTGTATTCTGAACATTGATATGAGCTATGTGTGTGTGTAACAGTATAGCTTCCGTCCCTACCCTCGTCCCTACCTGGGCTCGAACCAGGGACCCTCTGCCACCTTCGAAGCATCGTTAACGAGCTAGCCATTTCACACGGGTTACACGTGCGTGCGTGTTTTCAGGCATCCCTGAAGCAAAGTCAATTCAGACAGAGGGGAGTTTATGTGTCACTGCGCGCTGTTGTTAATTTCTTTCTTGGGTTTTTGCAATTTCAAACCATTTCTCATTGTTGTTCATTTTCTTCAGTTGTCTGTTTGATTTTTAAAAATTTGATAGGGAAGCTGAGACGTCAAATATACCGTTTAGGTTTTCTACTGTCAAGTTTACACTTTCACTATTACAGTGGAACGTTTTATCCAAGACATTGTCTAAAAAGGTTTGAATTTGTTGTTGCCTCATTTTTTCCTTACATCTATAGCATTTCTTAATATTATTCTGTTCCTATTTTCAGCCTTGTGGTCTTCGCTGGACAAAGGTTGTTATCCGGTTTTGTGATCAAATATAATGTAGGTCAGGTGGAATTATTTTCTTCTGTCATGGCTGGTTTGGGGCAGTTCCCTTTGATGCAGTGGCTGTGATAAGACAGTGAGTGACATATACCAAGAGGAAAATTGCTGATTTATAACCAAGTTTGGAAATTGCACTTTGTGTTTTCTACTACTCTAACTCTTAACAGCAAGTTGAGACCCCTGGCTCTATTTTAACAAACCTAATGCAATGGTAAATCTCAGCGCTGTTGGTGGATCTATAGGTTAGGTCTTGTGTCAGAAATAGTTTTCTATTTTTCACAACCAAGGTTGATGGGCGAAGGGGATGGGTTTTGACGAATCAACAAGTTGTGAGTGGTGAATCAAAATGGTTAATCGTTCAAATTCGTTTTTTAAATTAACGAATAACAAGCATTCTGTTTGTTTTAAACAACAACAATAAAATATGTAATAAGCGTAATGATATCATAAAATCGCCAGTATAGAAAAGACACAAGGCATTGGCGTTGAACCAGCCTTGCAAGGGGGGCTTGTGTTTTGAACATATGAAACGGAAAACAAGATATTGTTACACGATCATAACTTCTAAATACGAGGTATTCACTGAGGTTCTTATATCTAGTTTCAGGATGGGGCCTGGACACATGTAGCCTACAGGATGGAGAGTGTTTTCCACACGCCCAATACCGGAGCTACATGGCTAAAATAATGTAGGCCTGCCTACAATATAAAAAGGTCAGCAAATGTCAACTCACTATTTTACTCCACTCAAACTTGACCTTTTAATATAGCTTTGTTGATTAAGATGCATTTCCAGTCGGTTTCACGAGACAAACAAACCCTTTATCAACAGCCTTGATTACGGGAAGGCTCCCGCATCCGCTTTCAAAATGCATGCCATAATACTGCTAACACCAGCTTTTGGTTGGTATTAAGTATCCCTACCAGCGCTGCCTGAAATTAGGACTTTTCCCCTCTGAACGCAAACGAGCTAATATAAAACCGGTAAATTACCAATCCTTGCGCAACAGTTTGACTTTAACAGGTCGAAATTGCCAATGAACGTACGTGCATTTCACACTAGCACCACCTTAACGCCAGCCGAAAATAAAGCCCCTCCTAATATATATGTGTATATATAGTAACCGTCAAAAGTTTGGCTAAACCAACTCATTCAAGGGTTTTTCTTTATTTTTATTATTTCTACATTGTAGAATAGCAGTGAGACGTCAAAACTATGAAATAACACATTAGGAATCATATAGTAACCAAAAAAGTGTTCTATTTTATATTTCAGATTTTTCGAATGAGCCACCCTTTGCCTTGATGACAGCTTTGCACACTCTTGGCATTCTCTCAACCAGCTTCATGAGGTAGTCATCTGGAATGCATTTCAATTAATAGGTGTGCCTTGTTAAAAGTTAACTTGTGGAATGTCATTCCAAGGTAGGGGTGGTATACAGAAGGTAGCTCTATTTGTTAAAAGACCAAGTCCATATTACGGCAAGAACAGCTCAAATAAGCAAATAGAAATGACAGTCCATCATTACTTTAAGCGCAGTCTCAAAAACTATCCGGCGCTATGGTGAAACTGGCTCTCATGAGGACCGCCACTGGAAAGGAAGACCAAGAGTTACCTCTGCTGCAGAGGACAAGTTCATTAGAGTTACCAGTCCAAATAAATTATTCACAGAGTTCAAGTAACAGGCACATCTCAACATCAACTGTTCAGTGGAGACTGCGTGAATCAGGCCTTCATGGTCAAATTGCTGCAAAGAAACCAGTAATAAAGGACACCAATAAGAAGAAGAGACTTGCTTAGGCCAAGAAACACGAGCAACGGTCATTAGACTGGTGGAAATCTGTCCTTTGGTCTGATGAGTGCAAAATTGAGATTTTTGGTTGCAACCGCCATTTCTTTGTGAGACACAGAGTATGTGAAATGATGTTCGGTGTGGTTCCCACCGTGAAGCATGGAGGAGGAGGTGTGATGGTGTGGGGGTTCTTTGCTGGTGACACTATCAGTGATTTATTTAGAATTCAAGGCACACTTAACCAGCATGGCTACCATACCATTCTGCAGTGATACGCCATCCCATCTGGTTTGCGCTTAGTCGGACTATCATTTGTTTTTCAACAGGACAATTACCCAACACACCTCCAGGCTGTGTAAGGACTATTTGACCAAGAAGGAGAGTGATGGAGTGCTGCATTAGATGGCATGGCCTCCACAATCACCCAGCCTCAACCCAGTTGAGATGGTTTGGGACGAGTTGGACCGCAGAGTGAAGGAAAAGCAGCCAACAAGTGCTCAGCATATGTGGGAACTCCTTCAAGACTGTTGGAAAAGCATTCATCATGAATTTGGTTATAGGTGTGGTTGAATTTATTCTACAGGTGTCGTTGAATGTGTTTGGTTAAGGGGAATTCCCTTTGATGCAGTGGCTGTGATAAGACAGTGAGTAACATATAACAAGAGGAAAATTGCTGATGCACAAGTTTCGAAATTACACTTTGTGTATTCTACTATTTTAATTCTTTGTGAGACACAGAGTAGGTGAGCTGATGATTTCCGCATGTGTGGTTCCCACCGTGAAGCATGGAGGAGGATGAGGTGTGATGCTGTGTGGGTTCTTTGCTCGTGACACTGTCAGTGATTTATTTAGAATTCAAGGCACACTTAACCAGCATTGCTACCATATCATTCTGCAGTGATACACCATCCAATCTGGTTGGCGTTTAGTCAGACTGTCATTTGTTTTTCAACAGGACAATTACCACACTACTCCTTCAAGACTGTTGGAAAAGCATTTATCATGAAGCTGGTTGAGAAAATGCCAAGAGTGTGCAAAGCTGTCATTTAGGCAAAGGGTGGCTACTTTGAAGAATCTCAAATGTAAAATGTAACTTTTTTTTTGTTACTTCAGAGTTATGTGTTATTTCATAGTTTTGATATCTTCACTAGCTCAAGCAGTTATTTATTCTGTGAATCTTTGATTTTTGTATTGATGCTGAATATTAACAGCTGCAAGTGTGTGGTCAGCACCAACTCTCTATGTCCCTTTGTAATGCACCCCATGCTCCCTACCTTAAAGGGCAAAATACCTTTATAGTGGAAGAAGAGTATCTGTTCCAGCCCATACGATGTCAAAATATATACACTAGATGGCGCTAAAGTTTAAAATATAATGCATGTGTCACCAACGAGTGAAGTCAGGAATAATCATCAACTCTTGGGGAAGGGAGGGCAGGGGGAGTATGTTATAATTCACTCCATTTAACAGCTTTCAAACACAGGTTAGAAACAGGATATCTGGGAAAATACATTTCTGGAGGATCACAAAAATATGTTTGCTTACTAATCCAATAGGGGCGGCAGGGTAGCGTAGTGGTTCGAGTGTCAGACTAGTAACTGAAAGGTTGCTGAATCAAAGCCCTGACCTGACAAGATAAATATCTGTCTTTCTGAACAAGGCAGTTAACCCACTGTTCCGAGGCTGTCAATTCAAATAAGAATTTGTTCTTAACTGACTTGCCTAGTTAAATCAAGGTGAGAAAAAAAACAATGCGACAGTGTTTGGTACAAGTTCACTTTATAGGCTTGGCTGTTTACATCACATCTGAAGGATGGTTTAGAAAATTGGGAACCAAGATGGTTACCAGTGTAACCTGTTATCACCTGGACTGTTTTTTGACGCCAAGAAGAAAAAAACTCCAGACCTCCTCAATTTATACATGCGGACTCTCCTTCACTGCAGCCGAGGTGAGTAAAACATTTAAACGTGTTAACCCTCGCAAGGCTGCAGGCCCAGACGGCATCCCCAGCCGCACCCTCAGAGCGCAGACCAGCTGGCTGGTGTGTTTACGGACATATTCAATCAATCCCTATACCAGTCTGCTGTTCCCACATGCTTCAAGAGGGCCACCATTGTTGCTGTTCCCAAGAAAGGTGTTGTTCTTCTGGCTACCTTGTTGGTGTTGTTCTTCTGGCTACCTTGTTGGTGTTGTTCTTCTGGCTACCTTGTTGGTGTTGTTCTTCTGGCTACCTTGTTGGTGTTGTTCTTCTGGCTACCTTGTTGGTGTTGTTCTTCTGGCTACCTTGTTGGTGTTGTTCTTCTGGCTACCTTGTTGGTGTTGTTCTTCTGGCTACCTTGTTGGTGTTGCTCTTCTGGCTACCTTGTTGGTGTTGTTCTTCTGGTTACCTTGTTGGTGTTGTTCTTCTGGTTACCTTGTTGGTGTTGTTCTTCTGGTTACCTTGTTGGTGTTGTTCTTCTGGCTACCTTGTTGGTGTTGTTCTTCTGGTTACCTTGTTGGTGTTGTTCTTCTGGCTACCTTGTTGGTGTTGTTCTTCAGTCTCCTTCTGGCTACTTTGGATAGCTCAGTGTCAGTGACAGTGGAGGCTGCTGAGGGGAGGACGACTCATAAAAAGCTTGACAGAGCAGCTGTACTACAGTGGGTGTAGCTTGTTTTGGATTGGCAGCAGAGTATCTTGTTTTGTTTGATCAATGCATAATGTGTGTGCCTCCCACCAGTACTTATAAAAGGTTCTGCTGTAGCAGCTGGTCAGAAGAAATTCCCTGTGTAGTGGCAGTTATCTTCAGTCGTTGTTCTGTTATGACTGTGCAATACTTATATTTACTCTGAATAATGAAGAGTGTTTGATGGTCCTGTCTTGTGGTCAGCATAGCAGGTTGTTTGTTTCCTCTCCATGTTTCTGTTGTTAGTATTACACCATTTCTCACATCACAGAGTTGGAATAACATAAGAGTGTCAGGGCCATAGTAGCTGGGGTCACATTTTTACTGAAGGTTTGTCTGATTCTACACATTTTTCCATGACTTATGCCATGTTAATATGCTATCTGAGTGAGAGTGAATAACAAAATATATGAGGGTCACCTGGAGGTCAGGGTCCCTGGGAATGGGCCCTCGTTGCCTGGTTGGTAATTCAGCCATGATTACTACAAGTTTAGCAGGCTAAACTAGGCTCATTTACCAATGTAAAACATGTTAACTGACATGGTGGGGTGATTGAGTGACTATCAGTGGGTGACATATAACAAGAGGAAAATTGTTGATTCACAACCAAGTTTCGAAATTGCACTTTGTGTAATTTATATATGCATGTCGTCTTCCTACACACTGGGACTGCGTCCTAAATAGCACCCTTTTCTCAATTCGGGCCACTAGAGCCCCCCAGCACTATATAGGGAGTAGGGTGCCATATAGGGAGTAGGGTGCCATATAGGGAGTAGGGTTTACGGACAGAAACCTTGGTTACTTGGCCGTGGGCTTTGGCCATCCCCTAGAACAGCGGTTCTTAACCTTTTTCAGCCTGGGACCCAAATTAGAAATTCTGTGTTTTTCTGGGACCCAAATTAGAAATGCTGTGTTTTCTTGGGACCCAAATGAGAAATTCTGTGTTTTCCTGGGACCCAAGCTTAGGAACATATGCAACTACTTGTAAATATTGGTACATTTCATTGTCCTAATGCCTAAAACAAATGCAATATAGACAAGAACAAAGAAACAATGAAATGGCCATATAAATAGCTAGTCATGTTTATTTCCCCATTAAAAACTCGGACATATCCGTCTAGGTTGGAACTGTTGCTGTTAAAATTCATGAAATAATTTTCGTTCTGAACTGGAATAAACTGATTGATCCAGGTTGTATCATATCCGGCCGTGATCGGGAGTCCCATACGGCAGCGCACAATTATCCCAGCGTCGTCCAGGTTTGGCCGGGGTAGGCCGTCATTGTAAATAATTATTTGTTCCTAACTGACTTGCCTAGTTAAATAAAGGTTCAATTTAAATAAAAAAACATATTTAAAAAACTATCACACAGATGTAGACCAGAAAACACACACAGTCCTAATGAGAGGTGTGTGGCTGGTTGAAGTTTTCAACACGCATGTCTGTTCTGGGATCAGTTTTTGACTGTGTAATACTGAGGTCATGCTCAGCATTTAGACTGTTTCTGTACTTGTTTTTTTAAAGTAATGCAGAGTTGAGAACCCTGACTGACATAGGCACGTGGTGCCAAACTGGACCAGAACATCTACTGCTTTCTCAGACTGGCAAGAGACAGCTTCCTGTTGTAGATGAGCCAAAGTTTATTCCAGTTCAGAATAGAAATGATGACTTGTACTTTAACCGCAACGGTTCCAACTTGTTTTCAACAATAATTTCTACAGTAAGATGTACAGTAGGCCTGATCATTTTTCATCTGTACTGTTACTTACTCACTCACTGTGTATCTCACTGATCATCCCTAAAGCCAACACCTCATTTGGCCGCCTTTCGTTCCAGTACTCTGCTGCCTGTGACTGGAACGAATTGCAAAAATCCCTGAAGTTTGAGACTTCAAACATCCGCTATCTGAGCAGCTAACCAATCGCTGCAGCTGTACATAGTCTGTTGGTAAATAGCCCACCCATTTTCACTTACCTCATCCCCATACTGTTTTTATTAATTTACTTGTCTGCTCTTTTGCACACCAATATCTCTACCTGTACATGACCATCTGATCATTTATCACTCCAGTGTTAATCTGCAAAATTGTAATTATTCGCCTACCTCCTCATGCCTTTTGCACACAATGTATATAGACTCCCCTTTTTTTCTACTGTGTTATTGACTTGTTAATTGTTTACTCCATGTGTAACTCTGTGTTGTCTGTTCACACTGCTATGCTTTATCTTGGCCAGGTCGCAGTTGCAAATGAGAACTTGTTCTCAACTAGCCTACCTGGTTAAATAAAGGTGAAATAAAAATTAAAAAATAAACTTAGGGTTGCACTATCAGTAGCCGCAGTTGCACTTGGCCAAATCAATTCATTATATAATTATACATTTACTCTGACACGTCGCTACCCACCATGAACAGCTCCACGACCCAAACTTTAAAAGGCTGCCCGAGAAGACTCCTTGTCTTCCTGTGTTCTGTACATTGATATGAGCTATGTGTGTGTGTGTAACAGTATAGCATCCGTCCTTACCCGGCTCGAACCAGGGACCCTCTGCCACCGACAGCTTCCTGTTGTAGATGAGCCAAAGTTTATTCCAGTTCAGAATATAAATGATGACTTGTACTTTAACCGCAACGGTTCCAACTTGTTTTCAACAATAATTTCTACAGTAAGATGTACAGTAGGCCTGATCATTTTTCATCTGTACTGTTACTTAGGGTTGCACTATCAGTAGCTAGCTAACTTGCTTTGGCTAACGTTCGCTATTAGATGTGTACAAGGCCAGGGGGTTGTTTGAAAGAGAAACTCACATCTAGTACTATGAGAGAGTACTCCCTTATTTCTGCTCATCATCACCTTTTATAAAATGACAACAATGCTTTGCCAGCTGACTGACTTTTCCACTGCGGAAGCACTGTTTCCTGAAGCATTCTGCCCTGTTCTGAAACAATCCCCAGGGTATACCGTCATGCTGTGGATGTTTGGTCAGGACGTGCCGTTATTTGAATTTGTTCGTTTTGATTGACTCATTAGTAAGCACTTCCCCGCACAAAACACATTGAGGGAGCTCTTCGTTAATTCTCAAAGTTTATATGAAAGAGAGAAACTAATCGGTGTATTGGCTTTTCATGACGATTGAGCTCAGTCAGAAGTTGCGAGCATGAGTCCATTTTGCGAGTAGGAATGACAGGTCAGTGGTTGACAGCGAAACATCTGCTATTCAACGACAGCGCTGCAGCGTGTGTCGCTGAGTGATCTTCAAGAAAACTCCAGAAAAATATATGTTAAACCGCGAAGCACACGGGCATCTCCCTTTCCCACAGCTGCCAAACTGAGCAGAGACCGATGCAAAGCAGAGAGCGCACTGAACAGGGACCGCAGTTGCACTTGGCCAAATCAATTCATTATATAATTATACATTTACTCTGACACGTCGCTTACCCACCATGAACAGATCCACGACCCAAACTTTAAAAGAGGCTGCCCGAGAAGACTCCTTGTCTTCCTGTGTTCTGAACATTGATATGAGCTATGTGTGTGTGTAACAGTACAGCTTCCGTCCCTACCCTTGTCCCTACCTGGGCTCGAACCAGGGACCCTCTGCCACCTTCGAAGCATCGTTAACGAGCTAGCCATTTCACACGGGTTACACGTGCGTGCGTGTTTTCAGGCATCCCTGAAGCAAAGTCAATTCAGACAGAGGGGAGTTTATGTGTCACTGCGCGCTGTTGTTAATTTCTTTCTTGGGTTTTTGCAATTTCAAACCATTTCTCATTGTTGTTCATTTTCTTCAGTTGTCTGTTTGATTTTTAAAAATTTGATAGGGAAGCTGAGACGTCAAATATACCGTTTAGGTTTTCTACTGTCAAGTTTACACTTTCACTATTACAGTGGAACGTTTTATCCAAGACATTGTCTAAAAAGGTTTGAATTTGTTGTTGCCTCATTTTTTCCTTACATCTATAGCATTTCTTAATATTATTCTGTTCCTATTTTCAGCCTTGTGGTCTTCGCTGGACAAAGGTTGTTATCCGGTTTTGTGATCAAATATAATGTAGGTCAGGTGGAATTATTTTCTTCTGTCATGGCTGGTTAGGGCAGTTCCCTTTGATGCAGTGGCTGTGATAAGACAGTGAGTGACATATACCAAGAGGAAAATTGCTGATTTATAACCAAGTTTGGAAATTGCACTTTGTGTTTTCTACTACTCTAACTCTTAACAGCAAGTTGAGACCCTGGCTCTATTTTAACAAACCTAATGCAATGGTAAATCTCAGCGCTGTTGGTGGATCTATAGGTTAGGTCTTGTGTCAGAAATAGTTTTCTATTTTCACAACCAAGGTTGATGGGCGAAGGGGATGGGTTTTGACGAATCAACAAGTTGTGAGTGGTGAATCAAAATGGTTAATCGTTCAAATTCGTTTTTTAAATTAACGAATAACAAGCAATCTGTTTGTTTTAAACAACAACAATAAAATATGTAATAAGTGTAATGATATCATAAAATCGCCAGTATAGAAAAGACACAAGGCATTGGCGTTGAACCAGCCTTGGGTAAGGGGGCTTGTGTTTTGAACATATGAAACGGAAAACAAGATATTGTTACACGATCATAACTTCTAAATACGAGGTATTCACTGAGGTTCTCATATCTAGCTTCAGGATGGGCCTGGACACATGTAGCCTACAGGATGGAGAGTGTTTTCCGCACGCCCAATACCGGAGCTACATGGCTAAAATAATGTAGGCCTGCCTACAATATAAAAAGGTCAGCAAATGTCAACTCACTATTTTACTCCACTCAAACTTGACCTTTTAATATAGCTTTGTTGATTAAGATGCATTTCCAGTCGGTTTCACGAGACAAACAAACCCTTTATCAACAGCCTTGATTACCGGAAGGCTCCCGCATCCGCTTTCAAAATGCATGCCATAATACTGCTAACACCAGCTTTTGGTTGGTATTAAGTATCCCTACCAGCGCTGCCTGAAATTAGGACTTTTCCTCTGAACGCAAACGAGCTAATATAAAACCGGTAAATTACCAATCCTTGCGCAACAGTTTGACTTTAACAGGTCGAAATTGCCAATGAACGTACGTGCATTTCACACTAGCACCACCTTAACGCCAGCCGAAAATAAAGCCCCTCCTAATATATATGTGTATATATAGTAACCTGTCAAAAGTTTGGCTAAACCAACTCATTCAAGGGTTTTTCTTTATTTTTATTATTTCTACATTGTAGAATAGCAGTGAGACGTCAAAACTATGAAATAACACATTAGGAATCATATAGTAACCAAAAAGTGTTCTATTTTATATTTCAGATTTTTCGAACGAGCCACCCTTTGCCTTGATGACAGCTTTGCACACTCTGGCATTCTCTCAACCAGCTTCATGAGGTAGTCATCTGGAATGCATTTCAATTAATAGGTGTGCCTTGTTAAAAGTTAATTTGTGGAATGTCATTCCAAGGTAGGGGTGGTATACAGAAGGTAGCTCTATTTGTTAAAAGACCAAGTCCATATTACGGCAAGAACAGCTCAAATAAGCAAATAGAAATGACAGTCCATCATTACTTTAAGCGCAGTCTCAAAAACCATCCGGCGCTATGGTGAAACTGGCTCTCATGAGGACCGCCACTGGAAAGGAAGACCAAGAGTTACCTCTGCTGCAGAGGACAAGTTCATTAGAGTTACCAGTCCAAATAAATTATTCACAGAGTTCAAGTAACAAGCACATCTCAACATCAACTGTTCAGTGGAGACTGCGTGAATCAGGCCTTCATGGTCAAATTGCTGCAAAGAAACCAGTAATAAAGGACACCAATAAGAAGAAGAGACTTGCTTAGGCCAAGAAACACGAGCAACGGTCATTAGACTGGTGGAAATCTGTCCTTGGTCTGATGAGTGCAAAATTGAGATTTTTGGATGCAACCGCCATTTCTTTGTGAGACACAGAGTATGTGAAATGATGTTCGTGTGGTTCCCACCGTGAAGCATGGAGGAGGAGGTGTGATGGTGTGGGGGTTCTTTGCTGGTGACACTATCAGTGATTTATTTAGAATTCAAGGCACACTTAACCAGCATGGCTACCATACCATTCTGCAGTGATACGCCATCCCATCTGGTTTGCGCTTAGTCGGACTATCATTTGTTTTTCAACAGGACAATTACCCAACACACCTCCAGGCTGTGTAAGGACTATTTGACCAAGAAGGAGAGTGATGGAGTGCTGCATTAGATGGCATGGCCTCCACAATCACCCGACCAACCCAGTTGAGATGGTTTGGGATGAGTTGGACCGCAGAGTGAAGGAAAAGCAGCCAACAAGTGCTCAGCATATGTGGGAACTCCTTCAAGACTGTTGGAAAAGCATTCATCATGAAGTTGGTTATAGGTGTGGTTGAATTTATTCTGCAGGTGTCGTTGAATGTGTTCGGTTAGGGGAATTCCTTTGATGCAGTGGCTGTGATAAGACAGTGAGTAACATATAACAAGAGGAAAATTGCTGATGCACAAGTTTCGAAATTACACTTTGTGTATTCTACTATTTTAATTCTTTGTGAGACACAGAGTATGTGAGCTGATGATTTCCGCATGTGTGGTTCCCACCGTGAAGCATGGAGGAGGAGGAGGTGTGATGCTGTGTGGGTTCTTTGCTCGTGACACTGTCAGTGATTTATTTAGAATTCAAGGCACACTTAACCAGCATTGCTACCATATCAAATCAAATCAAATCATTCTGCAGTGATACACCATCCAATCTGGTTTGCGTTTAGTCAGACTGTCATTTGTTTTTCAACAGGACAATTACCACACTACTCCTGCAAGACTGTTGGAAAAGCATTTATCATGAAGCTGGTTGAGAAAATGCCAAGAGTGTGCAAAGCTGTCATTTAAGCAAATGGTGGCTACTTTGAAGAATCTCAAATGTAAAATGTAACTTTTTTTTTGTTACTTCAGAGTTATGTGTTATTTCATAGTTTTGATATCTTCACTAGCTCAAGCAGTTATTTATTCTGTGAATCTTTGATTTGTGTTGATGCTGAATATTAACAGCTGCTAGTTTGTGGTCAGCACCAACTCTCTATGTCCCTTTGTAATGCACCCATGCTCCCTACCTTAAAGGGCAAAATACCTTTATGGTGGAAAAAGAGTACCTGTTCCAGCCCATACGATGTCAAAATATATACACTAGATGGCGCTAAAGTTTAAAATATAATGCATGTCACCAACGAGTGAAGTCAGGAATACTCATCAACTCTTGGGGAAGGGAGGGCAGGGGAGTATGTTATAATTCACTCCATTTAACCTGTTGAAACTCTGGGGGCGCTATATCATTTTTGGATAAAAAGACGTGCCCGTTTTAAGCGCAATATTTTGTCACAAAAAGATGCTCGACTATGCATATAATTGGTAGCTTAGGAAAGAAAACACTCTGACGTTTCCAGAACTGCAAAGATATTTTCTCTGTGCGTGCCCTAGAACGTGAGCTACAGGCAAAACCAAGATGAAACGGCATCCAGGAAATGAGCAGGATTTTTGAGGCTTAGTTTTCCATTGTCTCCTTATATGGCTGTGAATGCGAGAGGAGTGAGTCAGCCCTTTCTGTCGTTTCCCAAGGTGTCTGCAGCATTGTGACGTATTTGTAGGCATATCATTGGAAGATTGACCATAAGAGACCACATTTACCAGGTGTCCGCCCGGTGTCCTGCGCCGAAATTGGTGCGCAAAGTCAGCTGCACGTATTTTTCCACAGAATTCAGAGTAGAATGCAGGCTTCCACGAACGATATATCAATGAAGAGATATGTGAAAAAACACCTTGAGGATTGATTCCAAACAACGTTTGCCATGTTTCGGCCGATATTATGGAGTTAATCTCGGAAAAAGTTTGACGTTATAGGTGACTGAATTTTCGGTCTGTTTCGGTAGCCAAATGTGATGTACAAAACGGAGCGATTTCTCCTACACAAAGACGCTTTCAGGAAAAAAACTGCACATTTGGCATGTAACTGA
>NW_027009299.1:0-48765 GCF_036934945.1 Oncorhynchus masou masou | reverse complement strand
ACTGATAGAACCATCACCTACCCTCCAGTATTTATAGTTCTGGGACTGAGTACTGATAGAACCAACTGGGTTCCTGACTGACTGACTGACTGACTGACTGACTGAAACAATAGACTGACTGACTGACTGAAACAATAGACTGACTGACTGAAACAATAGACTGACTGACTGACTGACTGACTGAAACAATAGACTGACTGACTGACTGACTGACTGAAACAATAGACTGACTGACTGACTGACTGACTGACTGAAACAATAGACTGACTGACTGACTGACTGACTGAAACAATAGACTGACTGACTGAAACAATAGACTGACTGACTGACTGAAACAATAGACTGACTGACTGACTGACTGACTGAAACAATAGACTGACTGACTGACTGTCTGAAACAATAGACTGACTGACTGACTGAAACAATAGACTGACTGACTGACTGACTGACTGACTGACTGAAACAATAGACTGACTGACTGACTGAAACAATAGACTGACTGACTGAAACAATAGACTGACTGTCTGACTGACTGACTGACTGACTGAAACAATAGACTGACTGACTGACTGAAACAATAGACTGACTGACTGAAACAATAGACTGACTGACTGAAACAATAGACTGACTGACTGACTGACTGACTGACTGACTGACTGACTGACTGACTGAAACAATAGACTGACTGACTGACTGAAACAATAGACTGACTGTCTGACTGACTGACTGACTGACTGACTGACTGACTGACTGAAACAATAGACTGACTGACTGACTGACTGAAACAATAGACTGACTGTCTGTCCTGATGTCACGTTATTATTAACATTATGATAATAACAGTATGATCAAAACAGTATGATCTCTGTGCTCCAATGGGAGTCTGGGTGGAGGATCCCCCCTGACCATCAGACCAATTAAATCTGCTCTCCACCAGGTCTGACCCCTCCGCCCATGAATATTCAGGAGGCAGAATGCAAATGAAACCACTGCGGACACACAGTCGTGCACAACACACACGCACGCACACACACACACACACACAGCCGTGCACAACAAAGAGGTTGGGGGAGAACAAAGGAAGGAGGAACATAGCCTCTCTCCTCCTCTCCTTTCCTCTCCTCTCCTCTCCTCAGTCCCTTCCCTCGTGTCTTCCCTCTGCCTCCTCCCCCCTCTCCTCCTCTCCTCTCCTCTCCTCTCCTTTACTCTCCTCTCCTCAGCCCCTTCCCTCCTGTCTTCCCTCTGCCTCCTCCCCCCTCTCCTCTCCTTTCCTCTCCTCTCCTCTCCTCCTCTCCCCCTCTCCTCTCCTCTCCCTCTCCTCAGCCCCTTCCCTCCTGTCTTCCCTCTGCCTCCTCCCCCTCTCCTCTCCCCTCTCCTCTCCTCTCCTTTCCTCTCCTCAGCCCCTTCCCTCCTGTCTTCCCTCTGACTCCTCCCCACTCCTCTCCCCTCCTCTCCCCTCCTCTACTCTCCTCTCCTTTCCTCACTTCTGAAGTAGAACCAACACGGATGGCATCAGATCTAACACCATCACACTGAGAGGTTGAGCCTGAAATGATACCCTATCTCCTTTCTAGAGCACTATGGTGCCCTTCCTTTATAGAGCACTGTGGGCCCTTCCTTTATAGAGCACTGTGGGCCCTTTCTTTATAGAGCACTATGGGCCCTTACTTTGTAGAGCACTATGGGCCCTTACTTTGTAGAGCACTATGGGCCCTTACTTTATAGAGCACTATGGGCCCTTACTTTGTAGAGCACTATGGGCCCTTACTTTGTAGAGCACTATGGGCCCTTACTTTATAGAGCACTGTGGGTCCTTCCTTTCTAGAGCACTATGGGCCCTTACTTTGTAGAGCACTATGGGCCCTTACTTTATAGAGCACTGTGGGTCCTTCCTTTCTAGAGCACTGTGGGCCCTTACTTTCTAGAGCACTGTGGGCCCTTCCTTTCTAGAGCACTGTGGGCCCTTCCTTTCTAGAGCACTGTGGGCCCTTCCTTTATAGAGCACTGTGGGCCCTTCCTTTATAGAGCACTGTGGGCCCTTCCTTTCTAAAAATAAAAATAACCCTGCAGCAACAGAAAATGTGAATCATTATGTGGATTATAATTAATGGACATTCTTGAAGGGGTTGATATATATTTTTCTTTAAGGCACGTTTCAAAGTGGAAATTACTTTAGAAGCCTTTAAAAAAACTCAAATACACTACAAGTTTGCATTTCCTGCTGTGCACCACAGCACATTAGGAGGGCCATAATCTCTCTGAATAAAACCCCTCAGAGCCTGTAAAATACACTGTCTCTCCCATTTATAAAAAACCAGACAGGAGAGTAGAGAAGAGGATGTGTGCCGGTATGAAGCATTCATTTATTCAGTAAATAGTGGTGCTCTGGAAACAGCTTCTCCTCCTCAGGGGCAGAGAACCCATCAATATTAGATGAAGCAAGGGAACACCCTACAGACAGGAGACTGGTGAAACTGGCCAGAGACCCCGTCATCAGACAGGAGACTGGTGAAACTGGCCAGAGACCCCGTCGTCAGACAGGAGACTGGTGAAACTGGCCAGAGACCCCGTCGTCAGAGGAACACCCTACAGACAGGAGACTGGTGAAACTGGCCAGAGACCCCGTCGTCAGAGGAACACCCTACAGACAGGAGACTGGTGAAACTGGCCAGAGACCCCGTCGTCAGACAGGAGACTGGTGAAACTGGCCAGAGACCCCGTCATCAGAGGAACACCCTACAGACAGGAGACTGGTGAAACTGGCCAGAGACCCCGTCATCAGACAGGAGACTGGTGAAACTGGCCAGAGACCCCGTCGTCAGACAGGAGACTGGTGAAACTGGCCAGAGACCCCGTCGTCAGAGGAACACCCTACAGACAGGAGACTGGTGAAACTGGCCAGAGACCCCGTCGTCAGAGGAACACCCTACAGACAGGAGACTGGTGAAACTGGCCAGAGACCCCGTCGTCAGACAGGAGACTGGTGAAACTGGCCAGAGACCCCGTCATCAGAGGAACACCCTACAGACAGGAGACTGGTGAAACTGGCCAGAGACCCCGTCGTCAGACAGGAGACTGGTGAAACTGGCCAGAGACCCCGTCATCAGACAGGAGACTGGTGAAACTGGCCAGAGACCCCGTCATCAGACAGGAGACTGGTGAAACTGGCCAGAGACCCCGTCATCAGAGGAACACACTACAGACAGGAGACTGGTGAAACTGGCCAGAGACCCCGTCGTCAGACAGGAGACTGGTGAAACTGGCCAGAGACCCCGTCATCAGAGGAACACCCTACAGACAGGAGACTGGTGAAACTGGCCAGAGACCCCATCATCAGACAGGAGACTGGTGAAACTGGCCAGAGACCCTGTCATCAGACAGGAGACTGGTGAAACTGGCCAGAGACCCCATCGTCAGACAGGAGACTGGTGAAACTGGCCAGAGACCCCGTCGTTAGAGGAACACCCTACAGACAGGAGACTGGTGAAACTGGCCAGAGACCCCGTCGTCAGAGGAACACCCTACAGACAGGAGACTGGTGAAACTGGCCAGAGACCCCGTCGTCAGACAGGAGACTGGTGAAACTGGCCAGAGACCCCGTCGTCAGACAGGAGACTGGTGAAACTGGCCAGAGACCCCGTCGTCAGACAGGAGACTGGTGAAACTGGCAAGAGACCCCGTCGTCAGACAGGAGACTGGTGAAACTGGCCAGAGACCCCGTCGTCAGACAGGAGACTGGTGAAACTGGCCAGAGACCCCGTCGTTAGAGGAACACCCTACAGACAGGAGACTGGTGAAACTGGCCAGAGACCCCGTCATCAGACAGGAGACTGGTGAAACTGGCCAGAGACCCCGTCGTCAGAGGAACACCCTACAGACAGGAGACTGGTGAAACTGGCCAGAGACCCCGTCGTCAGACAGGAGACTGGTGAAACTGGCCAGAGACCCCGTCGTCAGAGGAACACCCTACAGACAGGAGACTGGTGAAACTGGCCAGAGACCCCGTCATCAGACAGGAGACTGGTGAAACTGGCCAGAGACCCCGTCGTCAGAGGAACATCGTACAGACAGGAGACTGGTGAAACTGGCCAGAGACCCCGTCATTAGACAGGAGACTGGTGAAACTGACCAGAGACTCCGTCGTCAGACAGGAGACTGGTGAAACTGGCCAGAGACCCCGTCATCAGACAGGAGACTGGTGATACTGGCCAGAGACCCCGTCGTCAGACAGGAGACTGGTGAAACTGGCCAGAGACCCCGTCGTCAGACAGGAGACTGGTGAAACTGGCCAGAGACCCCGTCGTTAGAGGAACACCCTACAGACAGGAGACTGGTGAAACTGGCCAGAGACACCGTCGTCAGACAGGAGACTGGTGAAACTGGCCAGAGACTCCGTCATCAGACAGGAGACTGGTGAAACTGGCCAGAGACCTCGTCGTCAGAGGAACATCGTACAGACAGGAGACTGGTGAAACTGGCCAGAGACCTCGTCGTCAGAGGAACATCGTACAGACAGGAGACTGGTGAAACTGGCCAGAGACCCCGTCATCAGACAGGAGACTGGTGAAACTGGCCAGAGACCCCGTCGTCAGACAGGAGACTGGTGAAACTGGCCAGAGACTCCGTCATCAGACAGGAGACTGGTGAAACTGGCCAGAGACCTCGTCGTCAGAGGAACATCGTACAGACAGGAGACTGGTGAAACTGGCCAGAGACCCCGTCATTAGACAGGAGACTGGTGAAACTGACCAGAGACCCCGTCGTCAGACAGGAGACTGGTGAAACTGGCCAGAGACCCCGTCATCAGACAGGAGACTGGTGAAACTGGCCAGAGACCCCGTCATCAGACAGGAGACTGGTGAAACTGACCAGAGACTCCGTCATCAGACAGGAGACTGGTGAAACTGGCCAGAGACCCCATCGTCAGACAGGAGACTGGTGAAACTGGCCAGAGACCCCATCGTCAGAGGAACACCAACAGACAGGAGACTGGTGAAACTGACCAGAGACCCCGTCATCAGACAGGAGACTGGTGAAACTGGCCAGAGACCCCGTCGTCAGACAGGAGACTGATGAAACTGGCCAGAGACCCCGTCGTCAGACAGGAGACTGGTGAAAATGGCCAGAGACCCCGTCATCAGACAGGAGACTGATGAAACTGGCCAGAGACCCCGTTATCAGACAGGAGACTGGTGAAACTGGCCAGAGACCCCGTCGTCAGACAGGAGACTGATGAAACTGGCCAGAGACCCCGTCGTCAGACAGGAGACTGGTGAAACTGACCAGAGACCCCGTCATCAGAGGAACACCCTACAGACAGGAGACTGGTGAAACTGGCCAGAGACCCCGTCATCAGACAGGAGACTGGTGAAACTGGCCAGAGACCCCATCGTCAGACAGGAGACTGGTGAAACTGGCCAGAGACCCCATCGTCAGACAGGAGACTGGTGAAACTGGCCAGAGACCCCGTCGTCAGACAGGAGACTGATGAAACTGGCCAGAGACCCCGTCATCAGACAGGAGACTGGTGAAACTGACCAGAGACCCCGTCATCAGAGGAACACCCTACAGACAGGAGACTGGTGAAACTGGCCAGAGACCCCGTCATCAGACAGGAGACTGGTGAAACTGGCCAGAGACCCCATCGTCAGAGGAACACCAACAGACAGGAGACTGGTGAAACTGGCCAGAGACCCCGTCGTCAGACAGGAGACTGGTGAAACTGGCCAGAGACCCCGTCATCAGACAGGAGACTGGTGAAACTGACCAGAGACTCCGTCATCAGACAGGAGACTGGTGAAACTGGCCAGAGACCCCATCGTCAGACAGGAGACTGGTGAAACTGACCAGAGACCCCGTCGTCAGACAGGAGACTGGTGAACCTGACCAGAGACCCCATCGTCAGACAGGAGACTGGTGAAACTGGCCAGAGACCCCGTCATCAGACAGGAGACTGGTGAAACTGGCCAGAGACCCCATCGTCAGACAGGAGACTGGTGAAACTGGCCAGAGACCCCATTGTCAGACAGGAGACTGGTGAAACTGGCCAGAGACCCCGTCGTCAGACAGGAGACTTGTGAAACTGACCAGAGACCCCGTCGTCAGAGGAACACCCTACAGACAGGAGACTGGTGAAACTGGCCAGAGACCCCGTCATCAGAGGAACACCCTACAGACAGGAGACTGGTGAAACTGGCCAGAGACCCCGTCGTCAGACAGGAGACTGGTGAAACTGACCAGAGACCCCGTCATCAGAGGAACACCCTACAGACAGGAGACTGGTGAAACTGGCCAGAGACCCCGTCATCAGACAGGAGACTGGTGAAACTGGCCAGAGACCCCATCGTCAGACAGGAGACTGGTGAAACTGGCCAGAGACCCCATCGTCAGACAGGAGACTGGTGAAACTGGCCAGAGACCCCGTCGTCAGACAGGAGACTGATGAAACTGGCCAGAGACCCCGTCATCAGACAGGAGACTGGTGAAACTGACCAGAGACCCCATCATCAGAGGAACACCCTACAGACAGGAGACTGGTGAAACTGGCCAGAGACCCCGTCATCAGACAGGAGACTGGTGAAACTGGCCAGAGACCCCATCGTCAGAGGAACACCAACAGACAGGAGACTGGTGAAACTGGCCAGAGACCCCGTCGTCAGACAGGAGACTGGTGAAACTGGCCAGAGACCCCGTCATCAGACAGGAGACTGGTGAAACTGACCAGAGACTCCGTCATCAGACAGGAGACTGGTGAAACTGGCCAGAGACCCCATCGTCAGACAGGAGACTGGTGAAACTGACCAGAGACCCCGTCGTCAGACAGGAGACTGGTGAACCTGACCAGAGACCCCATCGTCAGACAGGAGACTGGTGAAACTGGCCAGAGACCCCGTCATCAGACAGGAGACTGGTGAAACTGGCCAGAGACCCCATCGTCAGACAGGAGACTGGTGAAACTGGCCAGAGACCCCATTGTCAGACAGGAGACTGGTGAAACTGGCCAGAGACCCCGTCGTCAGACAGGAGACTTGTGAAACTGACCAGAGACCCCGTCGTCAGAGGAACACCCTACAGACAGGAGACTGGTGAAACTGGCCAGAGACCCCGTCATCAGAGGAACACCCTACAGACAGGAGACTGGTGAAACTGGCCAGAGACCCCGTCATCAGACAGGAGACTGGTGAAACTGGCCAGAGACCCCATTGTCAGAGGAACACCAACAGACAGGAGACTGGTGAAACTGACCAGAGACCCCGTCATCAGACAGGAGACTGGTGATACTGGCCAGAGACCCCGTCGTCAGACAGGAGACTGGTGAAACTGGCCAGAGACCCCGTCGTCAGACAGGAGACTGGTGAAACTGGCCAGAGACCCCGTCGTCAGACAGGAGACTGGTGAAACTGGCCAGAGACCCCGTCGTTAGAGGAACACCCTACAGACAGGAGACTGGTGAAACTGGCCAGAGACACCGTCGTCAGACAGGAGACTGGTGAAACTGGCCAGAGACTCCGTCATCAGACAGGAGACTGGTGAAACTGGCCAGAGACCTCGTCGTCAGAGGAACATCGTACAGACAGGAGACTGGTGAAACTGGCCAGAGACCTCGTCGTCAGAGGAACATCGTACAGACAGGAGACTGGTGAAACTGGCCAGAGACCCCGTCATCAGACAGGAGACTGGTGAAACTGGCCAGAGACCCCGTCGTCAGACAGGAGACTGGTGAAACTGGCCAGAGACTCCGTCATCAGACAGGAGACTGGTGAAACTGGCCAGAGACCTCGTCGTCAGAGGAACATCGTACAGACAGGAGACTGGTGAAACTGGCCAGAGACCCCGTCATTAGACAGGAGACTGGTGAAACTGACCAGAGACCCCGTCGTCAGACAGGAGACTGTTGAAACTGGCCAGAGACCCCGTCATCAGACAGGAGACTGGTGAAACTGGCCAGAGACCCCGTCATCAGACAGGAGACTGGTGAAACTGACCAGAGACTCCGTCATCAGACAGGAGACTGGTGAAACTGGCCAGAGACGCCATCGTCAGACAGGAGACTGGTGAAACTGGCCAGAGACCCCATCGTCAGAGGAACACCAACAGACAGGAGACTGGTGAAACTGACCAGAGACCCCGTCATCAGACAGGAGACTGGTGAAACTGGCCAGAGACCCCGTCGTCAGACAGGAGACTGATGAAACTGGCCAGAGACCCCGTCGTCAGACAGGAGACTGGTGAAAATGGCCAGAGACCCCGTCATCAGACAGGAGACTGATGAAACTGGCCAGAGACCCCGTTATCAGACAGGAGACTGGTGAAACTGGCCAGAGACCCCGTCGTCAGACAGGAGACTGATGAAACTGGCCAGAGACCCCGTCGTCAGACAGGAGACTGGTGAAACTGACCAGAGACCCCGTCATCAGAGGAACACCCTACAGACAGGAGACTGGTGAAACTGGCCAGAGACCCCGTCATCAGACAGGAGACTGGTGAAACTGGCCAGAGACCCCATCGTCAGACAGGAGACTGGTGAAACTGGCCAGAGACCCCATCGTCAGACAGGAGACTGGTGAAACTGGCCAGAGACCCCGTCGTCAGACAGGAGACTGATGAAACTGGCCAGAGACCCCGTCATCAGACAGGAGACTGGTGAAACTGACCAGAGACCCCGTCATCAGAGGAACACCCTACAGACAGGAGACTGGTGAAACTGGCCAGAGACCCCGTCATCAGACAGGAGACTGGTGAAACTGGCCAGAGACCCCATCGTCAGAGGAACACCAACAGACAGGAGACTGGTGAAACTGGCCAGAGACCCCGTCGTCAGACAGGAGACTGGTGAAACTGGCCAGAGACCCCGTCATCAGACAGGAGACTGGTGAAACTGACCAGAGACTCCGTCATCAGACAGGAGACTGGTGAAACTGGCCAGAGACCCCATCGTCAGACAGGAGACTGGTGAAACTGACCAGAGACCCCGTCGTCAGACAGGAGACTGGTGAACCTGACCAGAGACCCCATCGTCAGACAGGAGACTGGTGAAACTGGCCAGAGACCCCGTCATCAGACAGGAGACTGGTGAAACTGGCCAGAGACCCCATCGTCAGACAGGAGACTGGTGAAACTGGCCAGAGACCCCATCGTCAGACAGGAGACTGGTGAAACTGGCCAGAGACCCCGTCGTCAGACAGGAGACTTGTGAAACTGACCAGAGACCCCGTCGTCAGAGGAACACCCTACAGACAGGAGACTGGTGAAACTGGCCAGAGACCCCGTCATCAGAGGAACACCCTACAGACAGGAGACTGGTGAAACTGGCCAGAGACCCCGTCATCAGACAGGAGACTGGTGAAACTGGCCAGAGACCCCATTGTCAGAGGAACACCAACAGACAGGAGACTGGTGAAACTGACCAGAGACCCCGTCATCAGACAGGAGACTGGTGAAACTGGCCAGAGACCCCGTCATCAGACAGGAGACTGATGAAACTGACCAGAGACCCCGTCATCAGACAGGAGACTGGTGAAACTGGCCAGAGACCCCGTCATCAGACAGGAGACTGGTGAAACTGACCAGAGACCCCGTCATAAGAGGAACACCCTACAGACAGGAGACTGGTGAAACTGGCCAGAGACCCCGTCATCAGACAGGAGACTGGTGAAACTGGCCAGAGACCCCATCGTCATCAGACAGAAGACTGGTGAAACTGGCCAGAGACCCCATCGTCAGACAGGAGACTGGTGAAACTGGCCAGAGACCCCGTCATCAGACAGGAGACTGGTGAAACTGGCCAGAGACCCCGTCATCAGACAGGAGACTGGTGAAACTGGCCAGAGACCCCATCGTCAGACAGGAGACTGGTGAAACTGGCCAGAGACCACATCGTCAGACAGGAGACTGGTGAAACTGGCCAGAGACCCCGTCGTCAGACAGGAGACTGATGAAACTGGCCAGAGACCCCATCGTCAGACAGGAGACTGGTGAAACTGGCCAGAGACCCCGTCGTCAGACAGGAGACTGGTGAAACTGGCCAGAGACCCCGTCATCAGACAGGAGACTGGTGAAACTGACCAGAGACCCGTCATCAGACAGGAGACTGGTGAAACTGGCCAGAGACCCCATCGTCAGACAGGAGATTGATGAAACTGGCCAGAGACCCCGTTGTCAGACAGGAGACTGGTGAAACTGACCAGAGACCCGTCATCAGACAGGAGACTGGTGAAACTGGCCAGAGACCCCATCGTCAGACAGGAGATTGATGAAACTGGCCAGAGACCCCGTCGTCAGACAGGAGACTGGTGAAACTGACCAGAGACCCCGTCATCAGACAGGAGACTGGTGAAACTGGCCAGAGACTCCGTCGTCAGACAGGAGACTGGTGAAACTGGCCAGAGACCCCGTCATCAGACAGGAGACTGATGAAACTGACCAGAGGCCCCGTCATCAGAGAAACACCCTACAGACAGGAGACTGGTGAAAATGGCCAGAGGCCCCGTCATCAGACAGGAGACTGGTGAAACTGACCAGAGACTCCGTCATCAGACAGGAGACTGGTGAAACTGGCCAGAGACACCGTCGTCAGTAAGAAGACTGGTGAAACTGGCCAGAGACTCCGTCATCAGACAGGAGACTGGTGAAACTGGCCAGAGACCCCATCGTCAGAGGAACACCAACAGACAGGAGACTGGTGAAACTGACCAGAGACCCCGTCATCAGACAGGAGACTGGTAAAACTGGCCAGAGACCCCGTCATCAGACAGGAGACTGGTGAAACTGGCCAGAGACCCCATCGTCAGACAGGAGACTGGTGAAACTGGCCAGAGACCCCGTCATCAGACAGGAGACTGGTGAAACTGGCCAGAGACCCCATTGTCAGAGGAACACCAACAGACAGGAGACTGGTGAAACTGACCAGAGACCCCGTCATCAGACAGGAGACTGGTAAAACTGGCCAGAGACCCCGTCATCAGACAGGAGACTGGTGAAACTGGCCAGTGACCCCATCGTCAGACAGGAGACTGGTGAAACTGGCCAGAGACCCCGTCATCAGAGGAACACCCTACAGACAGGAGACTGGTGAAACCTGCCAGAGACCCCGTCATCAGAGGAACACCCTACAGACAGGAGACTGGTGAAACTGGCCAGAGACCCCGTCGTCAGACAGTAGACTGGTGAAACTGGCCAGAGACCCCGTCATCAGACAGGAGACTGGTGAAACTGGCCAGAGACACCATCATCAGAGGAACACCCTACAGACAGGAGACTGGTGAAACTGGTCAGAGACCCCGTCGTCAGACAGGAGACTGGTGAAACTGGCCAGAAACCCTGTCGTCAGACAGGAGACTGGTGAAACTGACCAGAGACCCCGTCATCAGACAGGAGACTGGTGAAACTGGCCAGAGACCCCGTCGTCAGACAGGAGACTGGTGAAACTGGCCAGAGACCCCGTCGTCAGACAGGAGACTGGTGAAACTGGCCAGAGACACCGTCGTCAGACAGGAGACTGGTGAAACTGACCAGAGACCCCGTCATCAGACAGGAGACTGGTGAAACTGGCCAGAGACCCCGTCATCAGAGGAACACCCTTCAGACAGGAGACTGGTGAAACTGGCCAGAGACCCCGTCATCAGAGGAACACCCTACAGACAGGAGACTGGTGAAACTGACCAGAGACCCTGTTGTCAGACAGGAGACTGGTGAAACTGACCAGAGACCCCGTCATCAGACAGGAGACTGGTGGAACTGGCCAGAGACCCCGTCGTCAGACAGGAGACTGGTGGAACTGGCCAGAGACCCCGTCGTCAGACAGGAGACTGGTGAAACTGGCCAGAGACCCCGTCGTCAGAGGAACACCAACAGACAGGAGACTGGTGAAACTGGCCAGAGACCCCATCGTCAGACAGGAGACTGGTGAAACTGGCCAGAGACCCCGTCGTCAGACAGGAGACTGGTGAAACTGGCCAGAGACCCCGTCGTCAGAGGAACACCCTACAGACAGTAGACTGATGAAACTGGCCAGAGACCCCGTCGTCAGACAGGAGACTGGTGAAACTGGCCAGAGAACCCGTCAGACAGGAGACTGGTGAAACTGGCCAGAGATCCCGTCATCAGACAGGAGACTGGTGAAACTGGCCAGAGAACCCGTCATCAGACAGGAGACTGGTGAAACTGGCCAGAGACCCCGTCGTCAGACAGGAGACTGGTGGAAATGGCCAGAGACCCCGTCATCAGACAGGAGACTGGTGAAACTGGCCAGAGACCCCGTTCAGACAGGAGACTGGTGAAACTAGCCAGAGACCCAGTCATCAAACAGGAGACTGGTGAAACTGGCCAGAGACCCCGTCGTCAGACAGGAGACTGGTGAAACTGGCCAGAGACCCCGTTCAGACAGGAGACTGGGGAAACTGGCCAGAGACCCCGTCATCCGACAGGAGACTGGTGAAACTGGCCAGAGACCCCGTCGTCAGACAGGAGACTGGTGAAACTGGCCAGAGACCCCGTCGTCAGAGGAACACCTTACAGACAGGAGACTGGTGAAACTGGCCAGAGACCCCATCGTCAGACAGGAGACTGGTGAAACTGGCCAGAGACCCCGTCGTCAGACAGGAGACTGGTGAAACTGGCCAGAGACCCCGTCGACAGACAGGAGACTGGTGGAAATGGCCAGAGACCCCGTCATCAGACAGGAGACTGGTGAAACTGGCCAGAGACCCCGTCGTCAGACAGGAGACTGGTGAAACTAGCCAGAGACCCAGTCATCAAACAGGAGACTGGTGAAACTGGCCAGAGACCCCGTCGTCAGACAGGAGACTGGTGAAACTGGCCAGAGACCCCGTTCAGACAGGAGACTGGGGAAACTGGCCAGAGACCCCGTCATCCGACAGGAGACTGGTGAAACTGGCCAGAGACCCCGTCGTCAGACAGGAGACTGGTGAAACTGGCCAGAGACCCCGTCGTCAGAGGAACACCTTACAGACAGGAGACTGGTGAAACTGGCCAGAGACCCCATCGTCAGACAGGAGACTGGTGAAACTGGCCAGAGACCCCGTCGTCAGACAGGAGACTGGTGAAACTGGCCAGAGACCCCGTCGTCAGACAGGAGACTGGTGAAACTGGCCAGAGAACTGTCGTCAGACAGGAGACTGGTGAAACTGGCCAGAGACCCCGTCATCAGACAGGAGACTGGTGAAACTGGCCAGAGACCCCGTCGTCAGACAGGAGACTGGTGGAAATGGCCAGAGACCCCGTCATCAGACAGGAGACTGATGAAACTGGCCAGAGACCCCGTCGTCAGACAGGAGACTGGGGAAACTGGCCAGAGACCCCGTCATCAGACAGGAGACTGGTGAACCTGGCCAGAGACCCCGTCATCAGACAGGAGACTGGTGAAACTGGCCAGAGACCCCGTCGTCAGACAGGAGACTGGTGAAACTAGCCAGAGACCCAGTCATCAAACAGGAGACTGGTGAAACTGGCCAGAGACCCCGTCGTCAGACAGGAGACTGGTGAAACTGGCCAGAGACCCCGTCGTCAGACAGGAGACTGGGGAAACTGGCCAGAGACCCCGTCGTCAGACAGGAGACTGGTGAAACTGGCCAGAGACTCCGTCGTCAGAGGAACACCTTACAGACAGGAGACTGGTGAAACTGGCCAGAGACCCCGTCGTCAGACAGGAGACTGGTGAAACTGGCCAGAGTCCCCGTCGTCAGACAGGAGACTGGTGAAACTGGCCAGAGACCCCGTCGTCAGAGGAACACCCTACAGACAGGAGACTGGTGATGGTTATATATCAGGGTCAGACTACTGTATGGTTATATATCAGGGTCAGACTACTGTGTGGTGATGGTTATATATCAGGGTCAGACTACTGTATGGTGATGGTTATATATCAGGGTCAGACTACTGTATGGTGATGGTTATATATCAGGGTCAGATTACTGTATGGTGATGGTTATATATCAGGGTCAGACTACTGTATGGTGATGGTTATATATCAGGGTCAGACTACTGTATGGTTATATATCAGGGTCAGACTACTGTATGGTGATGGTTATATATCAGGGTCAGACTACTGTATGGTGATGGTTATATATCAGGGTCAGACTACTGTATGGTTATATATCAGGGTCAGACTACTGTATGGTTATATATCAGGGTCAGACTACTGTATGGTGATGGTTATATATCAGGGTCAGACTACTGTATGGTGATGGTTATATATCAGGGTCAGACTACTGTATGGTTATATATCAGGGTCAGACTACGGTATGGTGATGGTTATATATCAGGGTCAGACTACTGTATGGTTATATATCAGGGTCAGACTACTGTATGGTGATGGTTATATATCAGGGTCAGACTACTGTATGGTGATGGTTATATATCAGGGTCAGACTACTGTATGGTGATGGTTATAGATCAGGGTCAGACTACTGTATGGTGATGGTTATAGATCAGGGTCAGACTACTGTATGGTGATGGATATATATCAGGGTCAGACTACTGTATGGTTATATATCAGGGTCAGACTACTGTATGGTTATATATCAGGGTCAGACTACTGTATGGTTATATATCAGGGTCAGACTACTGTATGGTGATGGTTATATATCAGGGTCTGACTACTGTATGGTTATATATCAGGGGCAGACTACTGTATGGTGATGGTTATATATCAGGGTCAGACTACTGTATGGGGATGGTTATAGATCAGGGTCAGACTACTGTATGGTGATGGTTACATATCAGGGTCAGACTACTGTATGGTTATATATCAGGGTCAGACTACTGTATGGTTATATATCAGGGTCAGACTACTGTATGGTTATATATCAGGGTCAGACTACTGTATGGTTATATATCAGGGTCAGACTACTTTATGGTGATGGTTATATATCAGTGTCAGACTACTGTATGGTTATATATCAGGGTCAGACTACTGTATGGTGATGGTTATATATCAGGGTCAGACTACTGTATGGTGATGGTTATATATCAGGGTCAGACTACTGTATGGTTATATATCAGGGTCAGACTACTGTATGGTGATGGTTATATATCAGGGTCAGACTACTGTATGGTTATATATCAGGGTCAGACTACTGTATGGTGATGGTTATATATCAGGGTCAGACTACTGTATGGTGATGGTTATATATCAGGGTCAGACTACTGTATGGTGATGGTTATATATCAGGGTCAGACTACTGTATGGTGATGGTTATATATCAGGGTCAGACTACTGTATGGTGATGGTTATATATCAGGGTCAGACTACTGTATGGTGATGGTTATATATCAGGGTCAGACTACTGTATGGTTATATATCAGGGTCAGACTACTGTATGGTGATGGTTATATATCAGTGTCAGACTACTGTATGGTGATGGTTATATATCAGGGTCAGACTACTGTATGATTATATATCAGGGTCAGACAACTGTATGGTGATATATCAGGGTCAGACTACTGTATGGTGATGGTTATATATCAGGGTCAGACTACTGTATGGTGATGGTTATATATCAGGGTCAGACTACTGTATGGTGATGGTTATATATCAGGGTCAGACTACTGTATGGTGATGGTTATATATCAGGGTCAGACTACTGTATGGTTATATATCAGTGTCAGACTTCTGTATGGTTATATATCAGGGTCAGACTACTGTATGGTTATATATCAGGGTCAGACTACTGTATGGTGATGGTTATATATCAGGGTCAGACTACTGTATTGTGATGGTTATATATCAGGGTCAGACTACTGTATGGTTATATATCAGGGTCAGACTACTGTATGGTTATATATCAGGGTCAGACTACTGTATGGTGATGGTTATATATCAGGGTCAGACTACTGTATGGTTATATATCAGGGTCAGACTACTGTATGGTTATATATCAGGGTCAGACTACTGTATGGTGATGGTTATATATCAGGGTCAGACTACTGTATGGTTATTGTTATATATCAGGGTCAGACTACTGTATGGTTATATATCAGGGTCAGACTACTGTATGGTTATGGTTATATATCAGGGTCAGACTACTGTATGGTTATATATCAGGGTCAGACTACTGTATGGTGATGGTTATATATCAGGGTCAGACTACCGTATGGTGATAGCTGTATATCAGGATCACTGGGTCAACATCAACTGGATTAGTCTCTGCTGCGAACTACACACCTGGTTATCAATTCTCTCAGTAAGTCCGAAGAGACATGGTCCAGGAACCTCAGTACTAGTAAAGTGCCTTGCTCAAGGGCAACCGACCGGTTGCCGGTTGCTGGTATCACCGATGCATTTTCTAGCTCTCAGCCTGAGTAGCAGGTAGTTTACTTTGGGCTTTTCATCCGGAGGTGAAGGTACTGCCCCCTGCCCAACAGAGGTTAAAGAACTGCTCTCGTGGTGCCCCAAATCTTAATAAGTTCATTGCTACATGATGAACTTAAATTGGGTAACACTTTCTATTTTTTCTTTATTTCAGTTAAGAACAAATTCTTATTTTCAATGATGGCCTAGGAACAGTGGGTTAACTGCCTTGTTCAGGGGCAGAACAACAGATTCTTACCTTGTCAGCTCAGGGATTCGATCTTGGAACCTTTCGGTTACTAGTCCCAACCCTCTAACCACTAGACTACCTGGCTCCCCCCTCTAACCATTAGACTACCTGCCTCCCCCCTCTTACCACTAGACTACCTGCCTCCCCCCTCTAACCACTAGGCTACCTGCCTCCCCCCTCTAACCACTAGGCTACCTACCCACCTTGTAGCAAAATTAAACATTGTTAGTTGATTGGATAAATAACAGTCTTCAGGTGAATGTTAAACGTCAATATGACTCAGGGGTTCGGTCCCATCCTGCTGTTGGACCTGGACCAGTCTGCTGTAAGACATCAGAGATAGTTTGTCATGCCCTGACCTTAGAGAGACGTTTTATTTCTCTATTTGGTTAGGTCAGGGTGTGATTTGGGGTGGGCATTCTATGTTGTCTGTTTCTTTGTTTTTGGCCGAGTATGGTTCTCAATCAGAGGCAGCTGTCTATCGTTGTCTCTGATTGGGAATCATACTTAGGCAGCCCTTTTTCCCACTTCCTGTTGTGGGATCTTGTTTTTGTTAGTTGCTGGTTTAGCGCTATAATACTTTAAGTGTCGTTTATCGTTCTTGTTTTTTTGGGAGTTCATTTGAATAATTTTCAAAATGTACGCCTACCACGCTGCACCTTGGTCTCATTCCGACGACAGCCGTAACGTCGTTAAACACCGACATTCTGTCTGTGGTTCAGATAATATGAATACTGAACTGTGCAGCTGCTCAAACTAACTCATTAGATGTCATTATTTTGCTTCCATATGAATAATCACCTCACAGGCAGGAGATTCCTACATTCATTCAATAATGAGGCAGGAAACTCTTCACATGATCACATCTCTGCTAAAAGCAAACGATACCCATTTTTCATCTCATTTGAAAAAAAAAAAAGCATTTTGCCTGGGTACCACTTTGAGATCAGCAGTTTCCTGAGTCCTAAGTGTGTAGTAATTTCAGTGATTGAATACTTGACAAAAGGCTCCCAGAAAGCCCCTGTACTCAACTTGCAATGTCCACCTTGGACAAATAGGAAATATTGTTTGTGCTCCAGAGAGATTGTGGAGATGGATCTAGCTAATGGAATAACGTGTGTGTGTTGGCCTCTGGTTGTAAGTGCTGCTGCCTGCAGGCTGACTGACTGGGTGGCTGACTGACTGCTGGCTGCCTGGCTGGCTAACTGTCTGGCTGACTGACTTGCTGGCTGGTTGGCATGCTAGTTATTGGAGCTGTGGATATGAAAGCCTCTCTGCCTCACAGCCTCTTGGGTCAGGCTAATTAAAATTAGAATGGCTTCTCAGTCAGATGCAGATGCTTTTAATGGTGGAGAGCTGGAGCTGGGGGAGGAGGGGAGAGGGGGAGGGAGATGGAGCTGGGCTGGGGGAGAGGGGGGGGGAGGAGAGAGGGGGAAGGGAGCTGGGCTGGGGGAGGGGAGAGGGGAAGGGAGTTGGAGCTGGGGGAGGAGGGGAGAGGGGAAGGGAGATGGAGCTGGGGGAGTAGGGGAGAGGGGGAGGGAGTTGGAGCTGGGCTGGGGGAGAGGGGGAGGAGGGGAGAGGGGGAGGGAGATGGAGCTGGGCTGGGGGAGAGGGGGAGGAGGAGAGAGGGGGAGGGAGATGGAGCTGGGCTGGGGGAGAGGGGGAGGGAGGGGAGAGGGGGAGAGGGGGAGGGCGATGGTGCTGGATTGGGGGAGAGGGATGGTGCTGGACTGGGAGATTTTGTATGATAGGGGGTAGGAGATATGGGGTCTGAGAGAGGGGGAGGAGATATGGGGTCTGGGAGAGGGGGAGGAGATATGGGGTCTGGGAGAACGGGGGAGGAGTTATGGAGTCTGGGAGAGGGGGAGGAGATATGGGGTCTGAGAGAGGGGGAGGAGATATGGGGTCTGAGAGAGGGGGAGGAGATATGGGGTCTGAGAGGGGGAGGAGATATGGGGTCTGAGAGAGGGGGAGGAGATATGGGGTCTGAGAGAGGGGGAGGAGATATGGGGTCTGGGAGAACGGGGGAGGAGTTATGGGGTCTGGGAGAGGGGAGGAGATATGGGGTCTGAGAGAGGGGAGGAGATATGGGGTCTGAGAGAGGGGAGGAGATATGGGGTCTGGGAGAGGGGAGGAGATATGGGGTCTGAGAGAGGGGGAGGAGAGCACAGGAGGTTGGTGACACATTAATTGGGGAGGACGAGAATCAGTGGAATGGTATCAAACACATCAAAACACGTGGTTTCCATGGTTTCCAGGTGTTTGATGACATTCCATTTGCTCCCTTCTGGCCGTTATTATGAGCCTTTCCCTCAGCAGCCTCCTGTGGAGGAGAGTGGGGAGAGGGGAGGGGGAGGGCGATGGAACTGGACTGAGGGAGAGGGGGGAGGAGAGGGGGAGGGCAATGGAACTGGACTGAGGGAGAGGGGAGAGGAGAGGGGGAGGGCAATGGAACTGGACTGAGGGAGAGGGGGGAGGAGAGGTGGAGGAGGGAGATGGAACTGGACTGAGGGAGAGGGGGAGAGGAGAGGGGGAGGGCAATGGAACTGGACTGAGGGAGAGGGGGAGGAGAGGGGGAGGGCAATGGAACTGGACTGAGGGAGAGGGGGAGAGGAGAGGGGGAGGGCAATGGAACTGGACTGAGGGAGAGGGAGAGGAGAGGGGAGGGCAATGGAACTGGACTGAGGGAGAGGGGGAGGAGAGGTGGAGGAGGGAGATGGAACTGGACTGAGGGAGAGGGGGAGAGGAGAGGGGAGGGCAATGGAACTGGACTGAGGGAGAGGGGGAGGAGAGGGGGAGGAGAGGGGGAGGGCGATGGAACTGGACTGAGGGAGAGGGGGAGGAGAGGGGGAGGAGAGGGGGAGGAGAGGGGGAGGGCGTGGAACTGGACTGAGGGAGAGGGGGAGGAGGGGGAGGGAGATGGAACTGGACTGAGGGAGAGGGGGAGGAGAGGGGAGGGCAATGGAACTGGACTGAGGGAGAGGGGGAGGAGAGGGGGAGGGCAATGGAACTGGACTGAGGGAGAGGGGGAGGAGAGGGAGAGGGCAATGGAACTGGACTGAGGGAGAGGGGGAGGAGAGGGGGAGGGAGATGGAACTGGACTGAGGGAGAGGGGGGAGAGGGGGAGGAGAGGGGGAGGGCGTGGAACTGGACTGAGGGAGAGGGGGAGGAGAGGGGGAGGGAGATGGAACTGGACTGAGGGAGAGGGGGAGGAGAGGGGAGGGCAATGGAACTGGACTGAGGGAGAGGGGGGGAGGAGAGGGGGAGGAGAGGGGGAGGGAGATGGAACTGGACTGAGGGAGAGGGGGGAGGAGAGGGGGAGGGCAATGGAACTGGACTGAGGGAGAGGGGGGAGGAGAGGGGGAGGGCAATGGAACTGGACTGAGGGAGAGGGGGAGGAGAGGGGGAGGAGCGGGGGAGGGCGATGGAACTGGACTGAGGGAGAGGGGGGGAGGAGGGGGAGGGAGATGGAACTGGACTGAGGGAGAGGGGAGAGGAGAGGGGGAGGGGGAGAGGAGAGGGGGAGGAGAGGGGGAGGGCAAAGGAACTGGACTGAGGGAGAGGGGGAGGAGAGGGGGAGGGCAATGGAACTGGACTGAGGGAGAGGGGGGAGGAGAGGGGGAGGAGAGGGGGAGGGCGATGGAACTGGACTGAGGGAGAGGGGGAGGAGAGGGGGAGGAGAGGGGGGAGGAGAGGGCGTGGAACTGGACTGAGGGAGAGGGGGAGGAGAGGGGGAGGGAGATGGAGATGGAACTGGACTGAGGGAGAGGGGAGAGGAGAGGGGGAGGGGGAGAGGAGAGGGGGAGGAGAGGGGGAGGGCAAAGGAACTGGACTGAGGGAGAGGGGGAGGAGAGGGGGAGGGCAATGGAACTGGACTGAGGGAGAGGGGGAGGAGAGGGGGAGGAGAGGGGGAGGGCGATGGAACTGGACTGAGGGAGAGGGGGAGGAGAGGGGGAGGAGAGGGGGAGGGCGATGGAACTGGACTGAGGGAGAGGGGGGAGGAGAGGGGGAGGAGAGGGGGAGGAGAGGGGGAGGGCGATGGAACTGGACTGAGGGAGAGGGGGGAGGAGAGGGGGAGGGAGATGGAACTGGACTGAGGGAGAGGGGGGAGGAGAGGGGGAGGGCAATGGAACTGGACTGAGGGAGAGGGGGAGGAGAGGGGGAGGGCAATGGAACTGGACTGAGGGAGAGGGGGAGGAGAGGGAGAGGGCAATGGAACTGGACTGAGGGAGAGGGGGAGGAGAGGGGAGGGAGATGGAACTGGACTGAGGGAGAGGGGGAGGAGAGGGGGAGGAGAGGGGGAGGAGGGCGATGGAACTGGACTGAGGGAGAGGGGGGGAGGAGAGGGGGAGGAGATGGAACTGGACTGAGGGAGAGGGGGAGGAGAGGGGAGGGCAATGGAACTGGACTGAGGGAGAGGGGGAGGAGAGGGGGAGGAGAGGGTGAGGGGCGATGGAACTGGACTGAGGGAGAGGGGGAGGAGAGGGGGAGGGCAATGGAACTGGACTGAGGGAGAGGGGGAGGAGAGGGGGAGGGCAATGGAACTGGACTGAGGGAGAGGGGGGAGGAGAGGGGGAGGAGAGGGGGAGGGCGATGGAACTGGACTGAGGGAGAGGGGGGGAGGAGAGGGGGAGGAGAGGGGGAGGGCGATGGAACTGGACTGAGGGAGAGGGGGGACTGGGAGAGGGGGAGGGAGATGGAACTGGACTGAGGGAGAGGGGGAGAGAGGGGAGGGGGATGGAACTGGACTGAGGGAGAGGGGGAGAGGGGGAGGGCAATGGAACTGGACTGAGGGAGAGGGGGAGGAGAGGGGGAGGGCGATGGAACTGGACTGAGGGAGAGGGGGAGGAGAGGGGGAGGGAGATGGAACTGGACTGAGGGAGATGGGGGAGGAGAGGGGGAGGAGAGGGGGGGGAGGGCGATGGAACTGGACTGAGGGAGAGGGGGAGGAGAGGGGGAGGGAGATGGAACTGGACTGAGGGAGAGGGGGAGGAGAGGGGGAGGAGAGGGGGAGGAGAGGGGGAGTGCGATGGAACTGGACTGAGGGAGAGGGGGAGGGAGAGGGGGAGGGAGATGGAACTGGACTGAGGGAGAGGGGGGAGGAGAGGGGAGGGCGATGGAACTGGACTGAGGGAGAGGGGGAGGAGAGGGGAAGGCGTGGAACTAGACTGAGGGAGAGGGGGAGGAGAGGGGGAGGGCGATGGAACTGGACTGAGGGAGAGGGGGAGGAGAGGGGGAGGGCAATGGAACTGGACTGAGGGAGAGGGGGAGGAGAGGGGGAGGAGAGGGGGAGGAGAGGGGGAGTGCGATGGAACTGGACTGAGGGAGAGGGGGAGGAGAGGGGGAGGGAGATGGAACTGGACTGAGGGAGAGGGGGGAGGAGAGGGGAGGGCGATGGAACTGGACTGAGGGAGAGGGGGAGGAGAGGGGGAGGAGAGGGGGAAGCGTGGAACTGGACTGAGGGAGAGGGGGAGGAGAGGGGGAGGGCAATGGAACTGGACTGAGGGAGAGGGGGAGGAGAGGGGGAGGAGAGGGGGGGGCGATGGAACTGGACTGAGGGAGAGGGGGAGGAGAGGGGGAGGGAGATGGAACTGGACTGAGGGAGAGGGGGAGGAGAGGGGGAGGAGAGGGGGGGAGAGAGGGGGAGTGCGATGGAACTGGACTGAGGAGAGGGGGAGGAGAGGGGAGGGAGATGGAACTGGACTGAGGGAGAGGGGGAGGAGAGGGGGAGGGCAATGGAACTGGACTGAGGGAGAGGGGGAGGAGAGGGGGAGGAGAGGGGGAGGGCGATGGAACTGGACTGAGGGAGAGGGGGAGGAGAGGGGAGGGCAATGGAACTGGACTGAGGGAGAGGGGGAGAGGGGAGGGAGAGGGGGAGGGCGATGGAACTGGACTGAGGGAGAGGGGGAGGAGAGGGGGAGGTGAGGGGGGAGGGCGATGGAACTGGACTGAGGGAGAGGGGGAGGAGAGGGGGAGGGCGATGGAACTGGACTGAGGGAGAGGGGGGAGGAGAGGGGGAGGGAGATGGAACTGGACTGAGGGAGAGGGGGAGGAGAGGGAGAGGGCAATGGAACTGGACTGAGGGAGAGGGGGAGGAGAGGGGGAGGGAGATGGAACTGAACTGAGGGAGAGGGGGAGGAGAGGGAGAGGGCGATGGAACTGGACTGAGGGAGAGGGGGAGGAGAGGGGGAGGGCAATGGAACTGGACTGAGGGAGAGGGGGAGGAGAGGGAGAGGGCGATGGAACTGGACTGAGGGAGAGGGGGAGGAGAGGGGGAGGAGAGGGGGAAGGCGATGGAACTGGACTGAGGGAGAGGGGGAGGAGAGGGGGAGGGAGATGGAACTGGACTGAGGGAGAGGGGGAGGAGAGGGGGAGGGAGATGGAACTGGACTGAGGGAGAGGGGGAGGAGAGGGGGAGGGCAATGGAACTGGACTGAGGGAGAGGGGGAGGAGAGGGGGAGGGAGATGGAACTGGACTGAGGGAGAGGGGGAGGAGAGGGGGAGGGAGATGGAACTGGACTGAGGGAGAGGGGAGGAGAGGGGGAGGGCAATGGAACTGGACTGAGGGAGAGGGGGAGGAGAGGGGGAGGGAGATGGAACTGGACTGAGGGAGAGGGGGAGGAGAGGGGGAGGGAGATGGAACTGGACTGAGGGAGAGGGGGAGGAGAGGGGAGGGCAATGGAACTGGACTGAGGGAGAGGGGGAGGAGAGGGGGAGGGAGATGGAACTGGACTGAGGGAGAGGGGGAGGAGAGGGGGAGGAGAGGGGGAGGAGAGGGGGGGAGAGGGGGAGGGAGATGGAACTGGACTGAGGGAGAGGGGGGGAGGAGAGGGGGAGGGCAATGGAACTGGACTGAGGGAGAGGGGGAGGAGAGGGGAGGAGAGGGGAGGGCGTGGAACTGGACTGAGGGAGAGGGGGGAGGAAAGGGGGAGGGAGATGGAACTGGACTGAGGGAGAGGGGGAGGAGAGGGGGAGGGCAATGGAACTGGACTGAGGGAGAGGGGGAGGAGAGGGGGAGGGCAATGGAACTGGACTGAGGGAGAGGGGGAGGAGAGGGGGAGGAGAGGGGGAGGGAGGGGGAGGAGATGGAACTGGACTGAGTGAGAGGGGGAGGAGAGGGGGAGGGAGATGGAACTGGACTGAGGGAGAGGGGAGGAGAGGGGGAGGGCGATGGAACTGGACTGAGGGAGAGGGGGAGGAGAGGGGGAGGGCAATGGAACTGGACTGAGGGAGAGGGGGAGGAGAGGGGGAGGAGAGGGGGAGGGCGATGGAACTGGACTGAGGGAGAGGGGGAGGAGAGGGGGGAGGAGAGGGGGAGGAGAGGGGGAGTGCGTGGAACTGGACTGAGGGAGAGGGGGAGGAGAGGGGGAGGAGAGGGGGAGGGCGATGGAACTGGACTGAGGGAGAGGGGGAGGAGAGGGGGAGGGAGATGGAACTGGACTGAGGGGAGAGGGGGAGGAGAGGGGGAGGAGAGGGGGAGGAGAGGGGGAGTGCGATGGAACTGGACTGAGGGAGAGGGGGAGGAGAGGGGGAGGGAGTTGGAACTGGACTGAGGGAGAGGGGGAGGAGAGGGGGAGGGCGATGGAACTGGACTGAGGGAGAGGGGGAGGAGAGGGGGAGGAGAGGGGGAAGGCGATGGAACTGGACTGAGGGAGAGGGGGAGGAGAGGGGGAGGAGAGGGGGAGGGCGATGGAACTGGACTGAGGGAGAGGGGGAGGAGAGGGGGAGGGAGATGGAACTGGACTGAGGGAGAGGGGGAGGAGAGGGGGAGGAGAGGGGGAGGGCGATGGAACTGGACTGAGGAAGAGGGGGAGGAGAGGGGAGGAGAGGGGGAGGAGAGGGGAGGGCGATGGAACTGGACTGAGGGAGAGGGGGAGGAGAGGGGGAGGAGAGGGGGAGGGCGATGGAACTGGACTGAGGGAGAGGGGGAGGAGAGGGGGAGGGAGATGGAACTGGACTGAGGGAGAGGGGGAGGAGAGGGGGGGAGAGGGGGAGGAGAGGGGGAGTGCGATGGAACTGGACTGAGGGAGAGGGGGAGGAGAGGGGAGGGAGTTGGAACTGGACTGAGGGAGAGGGGGAGGAGAGGGGAGGGCGATGGAACTGGACTGAGGGAGAGGGGGAGGAGAGGGGGAGGAGAGGGGGAAGGCGATGGAACTGGACTGAGGGAGAGGGGGAGGAGAGGGGGAGGGAGATGGAACTGGACTGAGGGAGAGGGGGAGGAGAGGGGAGGGCAATGGAACTGGACTGAGGGAGAGGGGGAGGAGAGGGGGAGGGAGATGGAACTGGACTGAGGGAGAGGGGGAGGAGAGGGGGAGGAGAGGGGGAGGGAGATGGAACTGGACTGAGGGAGAGGGGGAGGAGAGGGGGAGGAGAGGGGAGGGCGATGGAACTGGACTGAGGAAGAGGGGGAGGAGAGGGGGAGGAGAGGGGGAGGAGAGGGGGAGGGCGATGGAACTGGACTGAGGGAGAGGGGGAGGAGAGGGGGAGGAGAGGGGGGAGGGCGATGGAACTGGACTGAGGAAGAGGGGGAGGAGAGGGGGAGGAGAGGGGGAGGGAGATGGAACTGGACTGAGGGAGAGGGGGGAGGAGAGGGGGAGGAGAGGGGGAGGGCGATGGAACTGGACTGAGGGAGAGGGGGAGGAGAGGGGGGAGGAGAGGGGGAGGGAGATGGAACTGGACTGAGGGAGAGGGGGAGGAGAGGGGGGAGGAGAGGGGGAGGGAGATGGAACTGGACTGAGGGAGAGGGGGAGGAGAGGGGGAGGAGAGGGGGAGGGAGATGGAACTGGACTGAGGAAGAGGGGGAGGAGAGGGGGAGGAGAGGGGAGGGAGATGGAACTGGACTGAGGGAGAGGGGGAGGAGAGGGGGAGGGAGGGGGAGGGCGATGGAACTGGACTGAGGAAGAGGGGGAGGAGAGGGGGAGGAGAGGGGGAGGGCGATGGAACTGGACTGAGGGAGAGGGGGAGGAGAGGGGGAGGAGAGGGGGAGGGAGATGGAACTGGACTGAGGGAGAGGGGGGGAGAGGGGGAGGAGAGGGGGAGGGCGATGGAACTGGACTGAGGGAGAGGGGGAGGAGAGGGGGAGGGAGATGGAACTGGACTGAGGGAGAGGGGGAGGAGAGGGGGGGAGGGCAATGGAACTGGACTGAGGGAGAGGGGGAGGAGGGGGAGGAGAGGGGGAGGGGCGATGGAACTGGACTGAGGGAGAGGGGGAGGAGAGGGGAGGGAGATGGAACTGGACTGAGGGAGAGGGGGGAGGAGAGGGGGAGGGCAATGGAACTGGACTGAGGGAGAGGGGGAGGAGAGGGGGAGGGCAATGGAACTGGACTGAGGGAGAGGGGGAGGAGAGGGGGAGGGAGAGGGGGAGGATAGGGGAGAGGTGGAACTGGACTGAGGGAGAGGGGGAGGAGAGGGGGAGGGCAATGGAACTGGACTGAGGGAGAGGGGGAGGAGAGGGGGAGGAGAGGGGGAGGGCGATGGAACTGTACTGAGGGAGAGGGGGAGGAGAGGGGGAGGGAGATGGAACTGGACTGAGGGAGAGGGGGGAGGAGAGGGGGAGGAGATGGAACTGGACTGAGGGAGAGGGGGAGGAGAGGGGGAGGGAGAGGGGGAGGAGGGGGAGGGCAATGGAACTGGACTGAGGGAGGGGGGGAGAGGGGGAGGGAGATGGAACTGGACTGAGGGAGAGGGGGAGGAGAGGGGGAGGGAGAGGGGGAGGAGAGGGGGAGGGCAATGGAACTGGACTGAGGGAGAGGGGGGAGAGGGGGAGGGCAATGGAACTGGACTGAGGGAGAGGGGGAGGGAGAGGGGGAGGGAGATGGAACTGGACTGAGGGAGAGGGGGAGGAGAGGGGGGGAGAGGGGGAGGAGAGGGGGAGGGCAATGGAACTGGACTGAGGGAGAGGGGGAGGAGAGGGGGAGGGAGAGGGGGAGGAGAGGGGAGGGCAATGGAACTGGACTGAGGGAGAGGAGGGAGGGAGGGGGAGGGAGTTGGAACTGGACTGAGGAAGAGGGGGAGGAGAGGGGGAGGGAGATGCAACTGGACTTAGGGAGAGGGGGAGGAGAGGGGAGGGAGATGCAACTGGACTGAGGGAGAGGGGGGAGGAGGGGGAGGGCGATGGAACTGGACTGAGGGAGAGGGGGAGGAGAGGGGGAGAGAGATGGAACTGGACTGAGGGAGAGGGGGAGGAGAGGGGGAGGGAGAGGGGGAGGAGAGGGGGAGGGCAATGGAACTGGACTGAGGGAGAGGGGGAGGAGAGGGGGAGGGAGAGGGGGAGGAGAGGGGGAGGGCAATGGAACTGGACTGAGGGAGAGGGGGAGAGGGGGAGGGCAATGGAACTGGACTGAGGGAGAGGGGGAGGAGAGGGGGAGGGCAATGGAACTGGACTGAGGGAGAGGGGGAGGAGAGGGGGAGGGAGATGGAACTGGACTGAGGGAGAGGGGGAGGAGAGGGGGAGGGCAATGGAACTGGACTGAGGGAGAGGGGGAGGAGAGGGGGAGGGAGAGGGGGAGGAGAGGGGGAGGGCAATGGAACTGGACTGAGGGAGAGGGGGAGGAGAGGGGGAGGGAGATGGAACTGGACTGAGGGAGAGGGGGAGGAGAGGGGGAGGGCAATGGAACTGGACTGAGGGAGAGGGGGAGGAGAGGGGGAGGGAGATGGAACTGGACTGAGGGAGAGGGGGAGGAGAGGGGGAGGGAGATGGAACTGGACTGAGGGGAGAGGGGGAGGAGAGGGGGAGGGAGATGCAACTGGACTGAGGGAGAGGGGGAGGAGAGGGGGAGGGCGATGGAACTGGACTGAGGGAGAGGGGGAGGAGAGGGGGAGGGAGATGGAACTGGACTGAGGAAGAGGGGGAGGAGAGGGGGAGGGAGATGCAACTGGACTGAGGGAGAGGGGGAGGAGAGGGGAGGGCGATGGAACTGGACTGAGGGAGAGGGGAGGAGAGGGGGAGGGAGATGGAACTGGACTGAGGGAGAGGGGGAGGAGAGGGGGAGGGCAATGGAACTGGACTGAGGGAGAGGGGGAGGGAGAGGGGGAGGAGAGGGGGAGGGCAATGGAACTGGACTGAGGGAGAGGGGGAGGGAGAGGGGGAGGAGAGGGGGAGGGCAATGGAACTGGACTGAGGGAGAGGGGGAGGAGAGGGGGAGGGAGAGGGGGAGGAGAGGGGGAGGGCAATGGAACTGGACTGAGGGAGAGGGGGAGGAGAGGGGGAGGAGATGGAACTGGACTGAGGGAGAGGGGGAGGAGAGGGGGAGGGCAATGGAACTGGACTGAGGGAGAGGGGGAGGAGAGGGGGAGGGAGATGGAACTGGACTGAGGGAGAGGGGGAGGAGAGGGGGAGGGAGATGGAACTGGACTGAGGGAGAGGGGGAGGAGAGGGGGAGGGAGATGCAACTGGACTGAGGGAGAGGGGGAGGAGAGGGGGAGGGCCATGGAACTGGACTGAGGGAGAGGGGGAGGAGAGGGGGAGGGAGAGGGGGAGGAGAGGGGGAGGGCAATGGAACTGGACTGAGGGAGAGGGGGAGGAGAGGGGGAGGGAGAGGGGGAGGAGAGGGGGAGGGCAATGGAACTGGACTGAGGGAGATGGGGGAGGAGAGGGGAGGGAGATGGAACTGGACTGAGGAAGAGGGGGAGGAGAGGGGGAGGAGAGGGGGAGGAGAGGGGGAGGGCGATGGAACTGGACTGAGGGAGAGGGGGAGGAGAGGGGGAGGGAGATGGAACTGGACTGAGGGAGAGGGGGAGGAGAGGGGGAGGAGAGGGGGAGGAGAGGGGGAGGAGAGGGGGAGGGAGATGGAACTGGACTGAGGGAGAGGGGGGAGGAGAGGGGAGGGAGATGCAACTGGACTGAGGGAGAGGGGGAGGAGAGGGGGAGGGAGATGGAACTGGACTGAGGGAGAGGGGGAGGAGAGGGGGAGGGAGATGGAACTGGACTGAGGGAGAGGGGGAGGAGAGGGGGAGGGAGATGGAACTGGACTGAGGGAGAGGGGGAGGAGAGGGGGAGGGCAATGGAACTGGACTGAGGGAGAGGGGGAGGAGAGGGGAGGGAGATGGAACTGGACTGAGGGAGAGGGGGAGGAGAGGGGGAGGGCAATGGAACTGGACTGAGGGAGAGGGGGAGGGGGAGGAGAGGGGGAGGGAGATGGAACTGGACTGAGGGAGAGGGGGAGGAGAGGGGGAGGGCAATGGAACTGGACTGAGGGAGAGTGGGGAGGGGGAGGAGAGGGGAGGGAGATGGAACTGGACTGAGGGAGAGGGGGAGGGGGGAGGAGAGGGGGAGGGAGATGGAACTGGACTGAGGGAGAGGGGGAGGAGAGGGGGAGGGAGATGGAACTGGACTGAGGGAGAGGGGGAGGAGAGGGGGAGGGCAATGGAACTGGACTGAGGGAGAGGGGGAGGAGAGGGGGAGGGCAATGGAACTGGACTGAGGGAGAGGGGGAGGAGAGGGGGAGGGCAATGGAACTGGACTGAGGGAGAGGGGGAGGAGAGGGGGAGGGAGATGGAACTGGACTGAGGGAGAGGGGGGGAGGAGAGGGGGAGGGAGATGCAACTGGACTGAGGGAGAGGGGGAGGAGAGGGGGAGGGCAATGGAACTGGACTGAGGGAGAGGGGGAGGAGAGGGGGAGGGAGATGGAACTGGACTGAGGGAGAGGGGGAGGAGAGGGGGAGGAGATGGAACTGGACTGAGGGAGAGGGGGAGAGGGGGAGGGCAATGGAACTGGACTGAGGGAGAGGGGGAGGAGAGGGGGGGAGGGCAATGGAACTGGACTGAGGGAGAGGGGGAGAGGGGGAGGGCAATGGAACTGGACTGAGGAAGAGGGGGAGGAGAGGGGGAGGGAGAGGGGGAGGAGAGGGGGAGAGGTGGAACTGGACTGAGGGAGAGGGGGAGGAGAGGGGGAGGAGATGGAACTGGTCTGAGGGAGAGGGGGGAGGAGAGGGGGAGGGCAATGGAACTGGACTGAGGGAGAGGTGGGAGGAGAGGGGGAGGGAGAGGGGGAGGAGAGGGGGAGAGGTGGAACTGGACTGAGGGAGAGGGGGAGGAGAGGGGGAGGGAGATGGAACTGGACTGAGGGAGAGGGGGAGGAGAGGGGGAGGGCAATGGAACTGGACTGAGGGAGAGGGGGAGGAGAGGGGGAGGGAGATGGAACTGGACTGAGGGAGAGGGGGAGGAGAGGGGGAGGGAGAGGGGGAGGAGAGGGGGAGAGGTGGAACTGGACTGAGGGAGAGGGGGAGGAGAGGGGGAGGGAGATGGAACTGGACTGAGGGAGAGGGGGAGGAGAGGGGGAGGGCAATGGAACTGGACTGAGGGAGAGGGGGAGGAGAGGGGGAGGGAGATGGAACTGGACTGAGGGAGAGGGGGAGGAGAGGGGGAGGGAGATGCAACTGGACTGAGGGAGAGGGGGGAGAGGGGGAGGGAGATGGAACTGGACTGAGGGAGAGGGGGGGAGAGGGGGAGGGCAATGGAACTGGACTGAGGGAGAGGGGGAGGAGAGGGGGAGGGAGATGGAACTGGACTGAGGGAGAGGGGGAGGAGAGGGGGAGGAAGATGAAACTGGACTGAGGGAGAGGGGGAGGAGAGGGGGAGAGGTGGAACTGGACTGAGGGAGAGGGGGAGGAGAGGGGGAGGGCAATGGAACTGGACTGAGGGAGAGGGGGAGGAGAGGGGGAGGGCAATGGAACTGGACTGAGGGAGAGGGGGAGGAGAGGGGGAGGGAGATGGAACTGGACTGAGGGAGAGGGGGGAGGAGAGGGGGAGGCCAATGGAACTGGACTGAGGGAGAGGGGGAGGAGAGGGGGAGGGCAATGGAACTGGACTGAGGGAGAGGGGGAGGAGAGGGGGAGGGCAATGGAACTGGACTGAGGGAGAGGGGGAGGAGAGGGGGAGGGAGATGGAACTGGACTGAGGGAGAGGGGGAGGAGAGGGGGAGGGCGATGGAACTGGACTGAGGGAGAGGGGGAGGAGAGGGGGAGGGCAATGGAACTGGACTGAGGGAGAGGGGGAGGAGAGGGGGGAGGGCAATGGAACTGGACTGAGGGAGAGGGGGAGGAGAGGGGGAGGGCAATGGAACTGGACTGAGGGAGAGGGGGAGGAGAGGGGAGGGAGATGGAACTGGACTGAGGGAGAGGGGGAGGAGAGGGGGAGGGCAATGGAACTGGACTGAGGGAGAGGGGGAGGAGAGGGGGAGGGAGAGGGGGAGGATAGGGGGAGAGGTGGAACTGGACTGAGGGAGAGGGGGAGGAGAGGGGGAGGGCAATGGAACTGGACTGAGGGAGAGGGGGAGGAGAGGGGGAGGGAGATGGAACTGGACTGAGGGAGAGGGGGAGGAGAGGGGGAGGGAGATGGAACTGGACTGAGGGAGAGGGGGAGGAGAGGGGAGGGCGATGGAACTGGACTGAGGGAGAGGGGGAGGAGAGGGGGAGGGCAATGGAACTGGACTGAGGGAGAGGGGGGAGGAGAGGGGGAGGGCAATGGAACTGGACTGAGGGAGAGGGGGAGGAGAGGGGAGGGCAATGGAACTGGACTGAGGGAGAGGGGGAGGAGAGGGGGAGGGAGATGGAACTGGACTGAGGGAGAGGGGGAGGAGAGGGGGAGGGCAATGGAACTGGACTGAGGGAGAGGGGGAGGAGAGGGGGAGGGAGAGGGGGAGGATAGGGGGAGAGGTGGAACTGGACTGAGGGAGAGGGGGAGGGCAATGGAACTGGACTGAGGGAGAGGGGGAGGAGAGGGGGAAGGCGATGGAACTGGACTGAGGGAGAGGGGGAGGAGAGGGGGAGGGCAATGGAACTGGACTGAGGGAGAGGGGAGGAGAGGGGGAAGGCGATGGAACTGGACTGAGGGAGAGGGGGAGGAGAGGGGGAGGGCAATGGAACTGGACTGAGGGAGAGGGGGGAGGAGAGGGGGAGGGAGATGGAACTGGACTGAGGGAGAGGGGGAGGAGAGGGGGAGGGAGATGCAACTGGACTGAGGGAGAGGGGGAGGAGAGGGGGAGGGAGATGCAACTGGACTGAGGGAGAGGGGGAGGAGAGGGGGAGGAAGATGAAACTGGACTGAGGGAGAGGGGGGAGGAGGGGGAGGGCAATGGAACTGGACTGAGGGAGAGGGGGAGGAGAGGGGAGGGAGTTGGAACTGGACTGAGGGAGAGGGGGAGGAGAGGGGGAGGGCAATGGAACTGGACTGAGGGAGAGGGGGGAGGAGAGGGGGAGGGAGAGTGGGAGGGAGATGGAACTGGACTGAGGGAGAGGGGGAGGAGAGGGGGAGGGAGATGGAACTGGACTGAGGGAGAGGGGGAGGGAGAGGGGGAGGGAGATGGAACTGGACTGAGGGAGAGGGGGAGGAGAGGGGGAGGGAGATGGAACTGGACTGAGGGAGAGGGGGAGGAGAGGGGGAGGGCAATGGAACTGGACTGAGGGAGAGGGGGAGGAGAGGGGGAGGGCGATGGAACTGGACTGAGGGAGAGGGAAGAGGAGAGGGGGAGGGAGAGGGGGAGGATAGGGGGAGAGGTGGAACTGGACTGAGGGAGAGGGGGAGGAGAGGGGGAGGGAGATGCAACTGGACTGAGGGAGAGGGGGAGGAGAGGGGGAGGAAGATGAAACTGGACTGAGGGAGAGGGGGAGGAGGGGGGGATGGGACGGGGTTGGGAGAGAGGGGGAGGGGGATTTGGAGGGGGCTGGGGGAGACGGGGGAGGGGGAGAGTGGGGATGGGAGATGGAGGGGGCTGGGGGAGAGTGGGGATGAGGGGAGGAGAGGGGGAGGAGGGGAGGAAGTGGGGAGGGGAGATGGAGGGGGCTGGGGGAGAGTGGGGATGAGGGGAGGAGAGGGGGAGATGGAGCAGGGGGAATCAAGGGAGACAAGAGAGGAGGATGGGGAAGAGATGTAACCACACAAAATTAAATTAGCATTTTGTGTGTGTGTGTATCACATTTTATTTAACCAGGACAATAAGAACACATTCTTACACTGATGTCCTGGCAAGAGGAAAAGGGCCTCCTATGGGGAGGTGGCGGATAAAAGACCAAACGGATCACAGACAGAAGACAACAGCACAAATACACCAGCAAACAGACAGGGTGTGTGTGTGTGGATGTAGGCGTGTGTGTGTGTGTGTGTGTGTGTGTGCCATGCTCTTCTGGGTCTGGATGAGAAGCTTATCTTCACTCAAGCTCTTCAGTCTGAAGAGGACAGCATTTAGACTCTTCAGCCTGACAAGGACAGCATTTAGACTCTTCAGCCTGACAAGGACAGCATTTAGACTCTTCAGCCTGACAAGGACAGCATTTAGACTCTTCAGCCTGACAAGGACAGCCTTTAGACTCTTCAGCCTGACAAGGACAGCCTTTAGACTCTTCAGCCTGACAAGGACAGCCTTTAGACTCTTCAGCCTGACAAGGACAGCCTTTAGACTCTTCAGCCTGACAAGGACAGCCTTTAGACTCTTCAGTCTGACAAGGACAGCCTTTAGACTCTTCAGTCTGACAAGGACAGCCTTTAGACTCTTCAGCCTGACAAGGACAGCCTTTAGACTCTTCAGTCTGACAAGGACAGCCTTTAGACTCTTCAGCCTGACAAGGACAGCATTTAGACTCTTCAGTCTGACAAGGACAGCCTTTAGACTCTTCAGCCTGACAAGGACAGCCTTTAGACTCTTCAGCCTGACAAGGACAGCATTTAGACTCTTCAGCCTGACAAGGACAGCATTTAGACTCTTCAGTCTGACAAGGACAGCCTTTAGACTCTTCAGCCTGACAAGGACAGCATTTAGACTCTTCAGTCTGACAAGGACAGCCTTTAGACTCTTCAGCCTGACAAGGACAGCCTTTAGACTCTTCAGTCTGACAAGGACAGCCTTTAGACTCTTCAGCCTGACAAGGACAGCCTTTAGACTCTTCAGTCTGACAAGGACAGCCTTTAGACTCTTCAGCCTGACAAGGACAGCCTTTAGACTCTTCAGCCTGACAAGGACAGCATTTAGACTCTTCAGCCTGACAAGGACAGCCTTTAGACTCTTCAGTCTGACAAGGACAGCCTTTAGACTCTTCAGTCTGACAAGGACAGCATTTAGACTCTTCAGCCTGACAAGGACAGCCTTTAGACTCTTCAGCCTGACAAGGACAGCATTTAGACTCTTCAGTCTGAAGAGGACAGCCTTTAGACTCTTCAGTCTGACAAGGACAGCATTTAGACTCTTCAGCCTGACAAGGACAGCATTTAGACTCTTCAGTCTGAAGAGGACAGCATTTAGACTCTTCAGTCTGACAAGGACAGCATTTAGACTCTTCAGCCTGACAAGGACAGCCTTTAGACTCTTCAGCCTGACAAGGACAGCCTTTAGACTCTTCAGTCTGACAAGGACAGCCTTTAGACTCTTCAGTCTGACAAGGACAGCCTTTAGACTCTTCAGCCTGACAAGGACAGCATTTAGACTCTTCAGCCTGACAAGGACAGCATTTAGACTCTTCAGTCTGACAAGGACAGCCTTTAGACTCTTCAGCCTGACAAGGACAGCATTTAGACCCTTCAGCCTGACAAGGACAGCCTTTAGACTCTACAGCCTGACAAGGACAGCCTTTAGACTCTTCAGCCTGACAAGGACAGCATTTAGACTCTTCAGTCTGAAGAGGACAGCATTTAGACTCTTCAGTCTGACAAGGACAGCCTTTAGACTCTTCAGTCTGACAAGGACAGCACTTAGACTCTTCAGTCTGACAAGGACAGCCTTTAGACTCTTCAGCCTGACAAGGACAGCATTTAGACCCTTCAGCCTGACAAGGACAGCCTTTAGACTCTTCAGCCTGACAAGGACAGCATTTAGACTCTTCAGCCTGACAAGGACAGCCTTCAGACTCTTCAGCCTGACAAGGACAGCCTTTAGACTCTTCAGCCTGACAAGGACAGCATTTAGACTCTTCAGCCTGACAAGGACAGCATTTAGACTCTTCAGTCTGACAAGGACAGCATTTAGACTCTTCCGCCTGACAAGGACAGCATTTAGACTCTTCAGCCTGACAAGGACAGCCTTTAGACTCTTCAGCCTGACAAGGACAGCATTTAGACCCTTCAGCCTGAAGAGGACAGCCTTTAGACTCTTCAGCCTGACAAGGACAGCATTTAGACCCTTCAGTCTGACAAGGACAGCATTTAGACGCTTCAGCCTGACAAGGACAGCCTTCAGACTCTTCAGCCTGACAAGGACAGCCTTTAGACTCTTCAGCCTGACAAGGACAGCATTTAGACTCTTCAGCCTGACAAGGACAGCATTTAGACTCTTCAGTCTGACAAGGACAGCATTTAGACTCTTCCACCTGACAAGGACAGCATTTAGACTCTTCAGTCTGACAAGGACAGCCTTTAGACTCTTCAGCCTGACAAGGACAGCATTTAGACTCTTCAGCCTGACAAGGACAGCCTTTAGACTCTTCAGCCTGACAAGGACATCATTTAGACCCTTCAGCCTGAAGAGGACAGCCTTTAGACCCTTCAGCCTGACAAGGACAGCATTTAGACCCTTCAGTCTGACAAGGACAGCATTTAGACGCTTCAGCCTGACAAGGACAGCCTTTAGACTCTTCAGCCTGACAAGGACAGCCTTTAGACTCTTCAGCCTGACAAGGACAGCATTTAGACTCTTCAGCCTGACAAGGACAGCATTTAGACTCTTCAGCCTGACAAGGACAGCATTTAGACTCTTCAGCCTGACAAGGACAGCATTTAGACTCTTCAGTCTGACAAGGACAGCATTTAGACTCTTCAGTCTGACAAGGACAGCATTTAGACTCTTCAGTCTGACAAGGACAGCATTTAGACTCTTCAGTCTGACAAGGACAGCCTTTAGACTCTTCAGTCTGACAAGGACAGCATTTAGACTCTTCAGCCTGACAAGGACAGCATTTAGACTCTACAGCCTGACAAGGACAGCCTTTAGACTCTTCAGCCTGACAAGGACAGCCTTTAGACTCTTCAGTCTGACAAGGACAGCATTTAGACTCTTCAGCCTGACAAGGAAAGCCTTTAGACTCTTCAGTCTGACAAGGACAGCATTTAGACTCTTCAGTCTGACAAGGACAGCATTTAGACTCTTCAGCCTGACAAGGACAGCCTTTAGACTCTTCAGCCTGACAAGGACAGCATTTAGACTCTTCAGCCTGACAAGGACATCCTTTAGTTGCCAGAATATGTTGTTTATTTTTTTCATGTATAAAATCAGTGGTGATGTTCAGAGGTTTGGATATCTTGGATGAATGGTAACGTATGAATGCCTGAAGTGTGACGGCGTCTGAGATGACCCAGTTCAACGAGTGGAAATGATATTTACTCTACTATCACCCTTTCTGTTGATATTTACACTACTGTCATCCTTTCTGTTGATATTTACTCTACTATCATCCTTTCTGTTGATACTCTACTATCATCCTTTCTGTTGATATTTACTCTACTATCATCCTTTCTGTTGATATTTACACTACTATCATCCTTTCTGTTGATATTTACTCTACTATCATCCTTTCTGTTGATATTTACTCTACTATCATCCTTTCTGTTGATATTTACACTACTATCATCCTTTCTGTTGATATTTACACTATCATCCTTTCTGTTGATATTTACTCTACTATCATCCTTTCTGTTGATATTTACACTTCTATTATCCTTTCTGTTGATATTTACACTGCTATCATCCTTTCTGTTGATATTTACTCTACTATCATCCTTTCTGTTGATATTTACACTACTAGCATCCTTTCTGTGGATATTTACACTGCTATCATCATTTCTGTTGATATTGACACTACCATCATCCTTCCTGTTGATATTTACACTGCTGTCATCCATGTCTGTTGATATTTACACTACTATCATCCTTTCTGTTGATATTGACACTACCATCATCCTTCCTGTTGATATTTACACTGCTGTCATCCATGTCTGTTGATATTTACTCTACTATCATCCTTTCTGTTGATATTTACTCTACTATCATCCTTTCTGTTGATATTTACTCTACTATCATCTTTTCTGTTAATATTTACACTGCTATCATCCTTTCTGTTGATATTTACTCTACTATCATCCTTTCTGTTGATATTTACTCTACTATCATCCTTTCTGTTGATATTTACACTTCTATTATCCTTTCTGTTGATATTTACACTGCTATCATCCTTTCTGTTGATATTTACTCTACTATCATCCTTTCTGTTGATATTTACACTACTAGCATCCTTTCTGTTGATGTTTACACTGCTATCATCATTTCTGTTGATATTTACACTACTATCATCCATGTATGTTGATATTTACACTACTATCATCCTTTCTGTTGATATTTACACTACTATCATCCTTTCTGTTGATATTGACACTACCGTCATCCTTCCTGTTGATATTTACACTGCTGTCATCCATGTCTGTTGATATTTACTCTACTATCATCCTTTCTGTTGATATTTACACTACTATCATCCTTTCTGTTGATATTTACACTTCTATTATCCTTTCTGTTGATATTTACACTGCTATCATCCTTTCTGTTGATATTTACACTTCTATTATCCTTTCTGTTGATATTTACTCTACTATCATCCTTTCTGTTGATATTTACTCTACTATCATCCTTTCTGTTGATATTTTCACTGCTATCATCCTTTCTGTTGATATTTACACTTCTATTATCCGTTCTGTTGATATTTACACTGCTATCATCCTTTCTGTTGATATTTACACTTCTATTATCCTTTCTGTTGATATTTACTCTACTATCATCCTTTCTGTTGATATTTACTCTACTATCATCCTTTCTGTTGATATTTACACTTCTATTATCCTTTCTGTTGATATTTACACTTCTATTATCCTTTCTGTTGATATTTACTCTACTATCATCCTTTCTGTTGATATTTACTCTACTATCCTCCTTTCTGTTGATATTTTCACTGCTATCATCCTTTCTGTTGATATTTACACTTCTATTATCCGTTCTGTTGATATTTACACTGCTATCATCCTTTCTGTTAATATTTACACTTCTATTATCCTTTCTGTTGATATTTACTCTACTATCATCCTTTCTGTTGATATTTACTCTACTATCATCCTTTCTGTTGATATTTACACTTCTATTATCCTTTCTGTTGATATTTACTCTACTATCATCCTTTCTGTTGATATTTACTCTACTATCATCCTTTCTGTTGATATTTACACTACTATCATCCTTTCTGTTGATATTTACACTACTATAATCCTTTCTGTTGATATTTATAATATCATCCTTTCTGTTGATATTTACTCTACTATCATCCTTTCTGTTGATATTTACACTTCTATTATCCGTTCTGTTGATATTTACACTGCTATCATCCTTTCTGTTGATATTTACACTTCTATTATCCTTTCTGTTGATATTTACTCTACTATCATCCTTTCTGTTGATATTTACTCTACTATCATCCTTTCTGTTGATATCTACACTTCTATTATCCTTTCTGTTGATATTTACACTTCTATTATCCTTTCTGTTGATATTTACTCTACTATCATCCTTTCTGTTGATATTTACACTTCTATTATCCTTTCTGTTGATATTTACTCTACTATTATCCTTTCTGTTGATATTTACTCTACTATCATCCTTTCTGTTGATATTTACACTTCTATTATCCTTTCTGTTGATATTTACTCTACTATCATCCTTTCTGTTGATATTTACTCTACTATCATCCTTTCTGTTGATATTTACACTACTATCATCCTTTCTGTTGATATTTACACTACTATAATCCTTTCTGTTGATATTTATAATATCATCCTTTCTGTTGATATTTACTCTACTATCATCCTTTCTGTTGATATTTACACTTCTATTATCCTTTCTGTTGATATTTACTCTACTATCATCCTTTCTGTTGATATTTACACTTCTATCATCCTTTCTGTTGATATTTACTCTACTATCATCCTTTCTGTTGATATTTACACTACTATCATCCTTTCTGTTGATATTTACACTACTATAATCCTTTCTGTTGATATTTATAATATCATCCTTTCTGTTGATATTTACTCTACTATCATCCTTTCTGTTGATATTTACTCTACTATCATCCTTTCTGTTGATATTTACACTTCTATTATCCTTTCTGTTGATATTTACACTTCTATTATCCTTTCTGTTGATATTTACTCTACTATCATCCTTTCTGTTGATATTTACTCTACTATCATCCTTTCTGTTGATATTTACTCTACTATCATCCTTTCTGTTGATATTTACACTTCTATTATCCTTTCTGTTGATATTTACTCTACTATCATCCTTTCTGTTGATATTTACTCTACTATCATCCTTTCTGTTGATATTTACACTACTATAATCCTTTCTGTTGATATTTATAATATCATCCTTTCTGTTGATATTTACTCTACTATCATCCTTTCTGTTGATATTTACACTGCTATAATCCTTTCTGTTTATATTTACACTGCTATCACCCATGTCTGTTGATATTTACACTGCTATCATGCATTTCTGTTGATATTTACAATACTATCATCAATTTCTGTTGATATTTACACTGCTATCATCCATTCTGTTGATATTTACACTACTATTATCCTTTCTGTTGATATTTACACTACTATCATCCTTCCTGTTGATATGTACACTGCTAGCATCCTTTCTGTTGATATTTACACTGCTATCATCATTTCTGTTGATATTTACTCTACTATCATACTTTCTGTTGATATTTACACTTCTATTATCCTTTCTGTTGATATTTACTCTACTATCATTCTTTCTGTTGATATTTACAATACTAGCATCCTTTCTGTTGATATTTACACTGCTATCATCATTTCTGTTGATATTTACACTACTATCATCCATGTATGTTGATATTTACACTACTATCATCCTTTCTGTTGATATTTACACTACTATCATCCTTTCTGTTGATATTGACACTACCATCATCCTTCCTGTTGATATTTACACTGCTGTCATCCTTTCTGTTGATATTTACACTGCTGTCATCCTTTCTGTTGATATTTACTCTACTATCATCCTTTCTGTTGATATTTACACTACTATCATCCTTTCTGTTGATATTTACACTTCTATTATCCTTTCTGTTGATATTTACACTGCTATCATCCTTTCTGTTGATATTTACACTTCTATTATCCTTTCTGTTGATATTTACTCTACTATCATCCTTTCTGTTGATATTTACTCTACTATCATCCTTTCTGTTGATATTTTCACTGCTATCATCCTTTCTGTTGATATTTACACTTCTATTATCCGTTCTGTTGATATTTACACTGCTATCATCCTTTCTGTTGATATTTACACTTCTATTATCCTTTCTGTTGATATTTACTCTACTATCATCCTTTCTGTTGATATTTACTCTACTATCATCCTTTCTGTTGATATTTACACTTCTATTATCCTTTCTGTTGATATTTACACTTCTATTATCCTTTCTGTTGATATTTACTCTACTATCATCCTTTCTGTTGATATTTACTCTACTATCATCCTTTCTGTTGATATTTACACTTCTATTATCCTTTCTGTTGATATTTACTCTACTATCATCCTTTCTGTTGATATTTACTCTACTATCATCCTTTCTGTTGATATTTACACTTCTATTATCCTTTCTGTTGATATTTACACTGCTATCATCCTTTCTGTTGATATTTACTCTACTATCATCCTTTCTGTTGATATTTACACTTCTATTATCCTTTCTGTTGATATTTACTCTACTATAATCCTTTCTGTTGATATTTATAATATCATCCTTTCTGTTGATATTTACTCTACTATCATCCTTTCTGTTGATATTTACACTGCTATAATCCTTTCTGTTTATATTTACACTGCTATCACCCATATCTGTTGATATTTACACTGCTATCATGCATTTCTGTTGATATTTACAATACTATCATCAATTTCTGTTGATATTTACACTGCTATCATCCATTCTGTTGATAATTACACTACTATTATCCTTTCTGTTGATATTTACACTACTATCATCCTTCCTGTTGATATGTACACTGCTAGCATCCTTTCTGTTGATATTTACACTGCTATCATCATTTCTGTTGATATTTACACTACTATCATCCATTTATGTTGATATTTACACTACTATCATCCTTTCTGTTGATATTTACACTACTATCATCCTTTCTGTTGATATTGACACTACCATCATCCTTCCTGTTGATATTTACACTGCTGTCATCCATTTCTGTTGATATTTACACTACTATCATCCATTCTGTTTATATTTACACTACTATCATCCTTTCTGTTGATATTTACACTAATATCATGCTTTCTGTTGATATTTACACCTCTATCATTCTATTTTGATATTCAAATGGACAATGAATACGTCTTGCCAGTGACATGACGCTGGCCCTTTTTAGTGAATAGGCTAGCAGAGATGTGAACAACCCCCCCCCCATCTCCTGTTAGGAGGGGAGGGGGGGGCAGTTTTACAACTTAACCCCCACTTCATAAATCCCGTAAAGAGACTCTCCCTGGCCATGCAGTATGGAGAGAGAGAGAGAGTTTCACAGAAGAACAAAGAAACTCCAGCCAAATTCTACTACATCCCAGAATTTGAGAATAGAACAATGCTCATATTTTGGAGAATGTGTAACCGGTCGGTGGAGAAGCCAGCTACAACATTGTCCGTTTTGTTTTATGTTTGTGACCTCATAAAAGACAATCCAACCCCATTACCCTAACTCTGTTTATACAGGTTCCTCAATTATGAGGCTTGCATCTAATTATTGTATACAATTAATGAGTAAAGATGAAACTATTTGTGAAATTATGTAATATGATGTTAACTTTTTAAAATGAGAGAATTAGCCTTCATTGTAAAGGTTAACTGTCAGTAGCCACGCCCAAGTGAATAGGCATTGGTTGGAAATCATGAACCAACTCCTTTTCTACATTTCTAAAAAAGCCCCCATGACCCAATGTCACTTAAGTTCCAAATAACGGTAGGACTTGTCCTCATGTTTAAAAAGGGCTAATTCTAATTTCAACCCTACAGGCCAGGAAACGTGAAATGGTATGAACTCTGAACTAACTGATCACTTAATCACTTAAGAATAAGTGAGTCCAAGATGACGGGCCTAACAGACTGCAGCTGGAAAGGTAGCAAATCTAACAAGAGAACACTGATCGATGTGGACGAATCTCCAGAGTGAGATGAACCTCTCAGACCAGATAACCAACAATTTACCCACGTTCAGATGAGACTGATGTGAGGTAAAGAATTGTAATTGTAATCATAGCCTCAAATGAATTAGCATAACGCAGCGGACATAAATACCCCTAGAAACATTTCCTATTCATGAAAATCGCAAATGAAATGAATTAAATATATTCAAACACAAGCTTAGCCGTTTGTTAACAACACTGTCATCTCAGATTTTCAAAATATGCGTTACAGGCAACGCTAGACAAGCATTTGTGTAAGTTTATCATGGCATAATGCTATGCTAGGCTCTGCTGGCAGCAGGCAACACTTTCACAAAAATAAGGAAAGCAACCAAATTAAAAAATGTACCTTTGAAGAACTTCAGATGCTGTCCCTCAGGAGACTTCCAGTTAGCAAATGTTCCTTTTTCCCAAAAGACTATTTTTGTAGGCGAAATAGCTCCCGTTTGTTCATCATGCTTGGCTGAGAAATCGACCTGAAAATACTACCACTACAACGCCAAACTTTTTTCAAAATTAGCTCCATAATATCGACAGAAACACGGCAAACGTTGTTTAGGATCCATCCTCAAGGTGTTTTAAACATATATATTCGATAATATATCCGTCGAGGCAATTGATTTCTATGGTCCCTTACGGCTATTCTTCAATGGAAATGTGTAAAAAGACGTCACAATGCTGTAGACACCTTGGGGAATATGTGGAAAACTCATTCATAGCTCATTCACAGCCATATAAGGAATCATTGGCATGAGGCGGTTTCAAAAAATGCGGCACTTCCTGGTTGGATTTTTATCTGGGTTTCGCCTGTCACATCAGTTCTGCGGCACTCACAGACAATATCTTTGCAGTTTTGGAAACATCAGAGTGTTTTCTATCCAACGCTGTCAATTATATGCATAGTCAAGCATCTTTTCGTGACAAAATATCTTGTTTAAAACGGGAACGTTTTTCATCCAAAAATGATAATAGCGCCCCCTAATGCTTAACTGGTTTTAACAGAAGACTAATTGATCAGATATTCAAACATTTGAAGAGATATTTGGAAAATTATAACTTTGTAATCTGAATATTTTCCGTAGTGCCCCTGACTTCCTAGGTTATTAAATTGACATGATTAGTTAGTAATAATAATTACAGATAATTGATTTGATACAATAACAGTCTTCACCTTTAATGATACCAAAGACACAACACCACTCTGGAATTTCACAGATACTTGATTTCAGTAGAAAGTAGAATTCAGATTGAAAGGATTTTAGAAAGGATTGTATTGCAGCCTGAATTTAAAAAATCTCACCCATCTACACAAAATACCACATAATGACAAAGTGACATTTATTTTTTCAACATTTTTGTAAAATTATTGAAAATGTCTTAGAAATATCTAATTTACATAAGTATTCACACCCCTGAGTCAATACATGTTAGAATCACAGTCGGCAGCAACGACAGCAGCGAGTTTTTATGGGTACAGTTCCAGTCAACATTTTGGAAACACCTACTCATTCAAGGGGTTTTCTTGATTTTATTTTTACTATTTTCTACATTGTTGAATAATAGTGAAAAATTCAAAATTATGAAATAACACATATGGCATCACGTAGTAACCAAAAAAGTGTTACACAAATCAAAATAGATTTGACATTTTATATTCTTCAAAGAAGAATCCTCTTCTTTACCCTTTGCACACTCTTGGCATTCTCTCAACCATCTTCATGAGGAATGCTTTTCCAACGGAGTTGAAGGAGTTCCCACATATGCTGAGCACTTGTTGGCTGCTTTTCCTTCACTCTGCGGTCCAACTCATCCTAAACCATTTCAATTGGGTTGAGGTCTGGTGATTGTGGAGGCCAGGTCATCTGATGCAGCACTCCATCACTCTCCTTCTTGGTCAAATAGCCCTTATACAGCCTGGAGGTGTGTTTTGGGTCATTGTCCTGTTGAAAAACAAATGATAGTCCCACCAAACACAAACCAGATGGGATGGCGTATCGCTGCAGAATGCTGTGGTAACCATGCTGGTTAATTGTGCCTTGAATTCTAAATAAATCACAATGTCAACAGCAAAGCACCCCCACACCATCACACCTCCTCCTCCATGCTTCACGGTGGGAACCACACATGCAGAGAACATCCGTTCATCTACTCTGCATCTCACAAAGACACGGTGGTTGGAACCAGAAATCTCAAATTTGGACTCATCAGACCAAAGGACAGATTTCCACCAGTCTAATGTTAATTGGTTGCGTTTCTTGGCCCAAGCAAGTCTCTTCTTCTTATTGATGATCTTTAGTAGTGGTTTCTTTGCAGCAATTGACCGTGAATGCCTGCCTGATTCACACAGTCTCATCTGAACAGTTGATGTTGAGATGTGTCTGTTACTTGAACTCTGTGATGCATTTATTTGGGCTGCAATCTGAGGTGCAGTTAACTCTAATGAACTTATCCTCTGCAGCAGAGGTAACTCTGGGTTTTTCTTTCCTGTGGCGGTCCTCATGAGAGCCAGTTTCATCATAGCGCTTGATGGTTTTTGCGACTGCACTTTTAAGAAATTTTTTAAGTTCTTGACATTTTCCGGATTGATTGACCTTCATGTCTTAAAGTCATTCTGGACTGTCGTTTTCTTGCTCATTTGAGCTATTCTTGCCATAATATGGATATCTTCTGTATACCACCCCTACCTTGTCACAACACAACTGATTGGCTCAAACTCATTTAGAAGGAAAGAAATTACGCAAATTTACCTTTAACATGTGTCATCGTTGTCCTGTGAGGATCTAATGGGTCAGATCAGCTTGACAATAGCTGATAATAACCAGACCCTCTCCCCCCTGCAAAGGGGGAGGTGGGCACTGGGCCGTTTTTGACACCACACCCGGTCGTAAATTAAGCAGTAAATTAAGAGTACTCTCGACCCTCCAGTGTTGGCTAAAGGACTGTCCCTTTGACTCCAGAGACTTTTGCCTGCCCAAAACTCTAACGTCCAAAAAAGGGGATAATGGAACAATAATTCTAACATAAAGAACGTGAATGGTCAGTGGGGAGATATGGAAAACTAATGTCATATGGTTGATTGTTTTGTGATGCCATTAACCCTTGTGGTCAGACCCGCACAGATTAAAAACACTCAAGACATTCAAAGAATCAAGTAAAAACAGCCCAAACTTTATTTTGTCTTATCAGACTTTTCAGGAAGAAGAAATACAAAAACGTTTAAGGACCAGAACCTTCCAGAACAAAGAACGAAGGGAACCTTCTGCTCCAGACTACATGACAAGTCATCGAAGAGACACGGACAACTAAGAAGAAGGACACTTTGTTGGTTACTACATTATTCAATATTTATCATGTTCTTGATGACAGGGGGCAGACACCAGAGAGGATTGTGTTTATCATGTTCTTGATGATGGGGGGGGGGCTGGGTGAAGATCGTGGGGGAGGTGGTGGGCAAGGGTCATCTCCCAGGCATCCAGCAGCATCACATCCAGACCCCTGAACATGGCCTTGAGCACCCTGTCCAGCTGGGTCAAGATCCAGTCACTGTTGATGAAGTTGTCCTTCCTTTGGTCCAGGTTGGCAGAGCGCACAACTACTACGGTCCCCGGAGCTCGGTTCAGAAGGCGAACCACCGCCCTTCGAATACGTCGTAGTCGGCGAATGTAGGCCTGCAGAGGGAAAAAGCTGAAATGGGTCGATACGCTGATGACGACAACAGTGTCTGAACCACCGGCCAGGCCGTCCAGCTCATTAGCTACGTAGTGCAGCTGACTGACACTGAGAGGGGGCCAGAATATGGGGGGGCCGTGGCAGCGGTACTTCAACAGGATGTTGTTGGGGATGTTCTCTGCCATGAATGGCCCCGCTCTCACATGACTTCTAAGGTTGAACTTCTTCAGCTCTGAGAGAGAGAGAGAGAGAGAGATGAATGTTGAGAGAAAGAGAGATCATTTTTACACACCTGAGACACAGTCGGGTGTAAGATGTAATAGGTTTGGCAAACAACACTCACCTGGCACAAAGCTGGTGAGGTAGTCATAGTACTGTCTAACGGTGGAGTCTCCGTACATGTACACCTGCTTGCCCTTCAGACACTTAATAACGGCAGCGGGGTCGTTAAACTGGCGTATTACGACACCATCCAGCGCCCGCCATGACCCTTGGTAGTAATACCCAGAGGGAGGGGTCCTGGAGGGGAGGGGAGGGTCCTGATAGGTCTCATCTGGTTTGTCTGAAATGCGGAAGTTGCCGTGATGCACAAAGCTACCATCACTTGACAGATAAAATCACATTTTTTCTTCACACTCTGCAATAATTTTAGCGAAATTCCCACCTTTCTCCTTTGGCAGCACAGTGACGCTGTCAGACCCCGTTGCATGAATGTTGATGTTGATGCCACTAAAAAAAAAAAAAAGTATCAATAATTTTACGTGATTAGAAAAAAAAAACTGTAGCAAGCAATACCATTCACCTGAACCACTGTATAATCTGGGGGAGGGGGGGGAGCATAAATAGCAGCCAGATGAAACAGACAATGCACTTTGGACTCGATTCAATCACCCAAGTTCATCACAGTAGCCATGAAATTAAAAGGTCATTTCCCATTGAGCCGACATATGCAGCGTTGGCCGTGAATGCAGTCTTCGCTACCGCGGTAACATCGCCTTTCAATGTCAAATCGTGCTACAACGCTGAACTTCAGCCTTAGGGATTGAATCGAGTCCTTATTCACACACACATTGTGTTTTACCTCCTACTAACCTCTGGAAGAGCAGCGCTTCTTTGCTGGTCAGATGTTGCAGATATGTCTGGGAGCCTGCCTTGAAGTGGTTGATCCGCGTGTCACAAGCCAGCGTCTTGGGCTTGTAGCAGAACCAAGGTTCCCCCGTACGGGGGTCTGTGTAATCGCACAGTGGCTGCTGGTTGTTCGGCAGACACAGGTTACACTCGGTGGTCTCAGACAATAATCCAGAACGGAACAGGCTCTTGGAAGGCACCAGTTTAGCCGTTCCTCTTGTAAGCGTCGTAGAAGAGAAACTGCCTCGCAGGGATGGACCAGTGTCACCTCCACCCATACAGACCCTTCCCAGAGTAACGGGAAAATAGCAGAGTAGGTCCCATTCAAGTGGTCTAGTACCTGTCCTGCAACGCCCGCCCCCAACTCTGGGGAGTGCAGCCGGGCCAGCAGGAAGTCCCGCCACGGCTCTTGGGACGCCCCTGGAAATCGTTCATAAGGACCAGAGCCTCTAGCTGGTCCCCCGACGTGCCTCTCTCTCCCTCCCCTGCTGGAAGGATTGCAAACAGACTGTGTGCAGGGTCACTGGTCTGGTCCAGGGGTGTCGTCACGGGCAGAGGCTCTGGCCCGGCGATGGACCCAGGAGGGAACAACCTTCCAGAGCCTCCTCGGTAGAGGGCTCCTGGACCAGGTGGCTACAGAAGAAGCTCAGCTTGCGATCGAGGCAAGGAGGAGAGCCCTCTGAGTGGATGCTGCTTAAGTCCAATGTACTGTTGAGCTTCCACTATGGAGGAGATTAGAGGTCACTAAAGGGGAGAGTTGTGTAGGCTGATGCAGGTAGATAATGATAGAAGCAAGGTCCTCACCTCCAGAATGTTGATGTTACGGAACAGGAAGAAGAGGCCTGACAGAGCCAGCAGGAGGAAGATGCAGACATATTTCGACTGACAATCCCACATGGCTCCTGTCTAGGGTTCCAAAGGAGGGTATTTTAATGGAATCTTTATTATTTCGGAAGGTATTCAGACCCCTTCCCTTTCTCCACATTTTCATGTTACAGCCTTATTCTAAAATGCATTAAATATAATGTTTTCCTCATCAATCTACACACAATACCTCATAATGACATCACAATACCCCATAATTACAAAACAAAAACAGATTTTTAGAAAAAACAGAAATAACTTATTTACATAAGTATTCAGACCCTTTTGCTATAAGACTCAACATTTTTGTTCAGGTGCGTCCTGTTTCCATTGATCATCCTTGAGATGTTTCGACAACTTGTGGTAAATTCAGTTGATTGGACATGATTTGGAAAGGCACACACCTGTCTATATAAGGTCCCACAGTTGACAGTGCATGTCAGAGCAAAACCAAGCCTTGAGGTCTAAGGAATTGTCTGTAGAGCTCCAAGACAGGATTGTGCCAAGGCACAGATCTGGGGAAGGGTACCAAAAACAATTCTGCAGCATTGAAGGTCCCCAAGAACACAGTGGCCTCCATCATTCTTAAATGGAAGATGTTTGGAACCACCAAGACTCTTTTCTAGAGCTGGCCACCTGGCAAAACTTAGCAATCGGGGAGAAGGGCTTTGGTCAGGGAGGTGACCAAGAGCCCCATGGTTACTCTGACAGAGCTCCAGAGTTCTTCTGTGGAGATGTGAGAACATTCCAGAAGGACAACCATCTCTGCAGCACTCCACCAATCAGGCCAATATGGTAGAGTGGTAGAGACAAAATAACGCAGGAGTGGTATCGGAACAAGTCTCTGAATGTCCTTGAGTGGCCCAGCCAGAGCCTGGACTTGAACCCGATCGAACATCTCTGGAGAGACCTGAAAATAGCTGTGCAGCAACGCTCCCCATCCAACCTGATAGAGCTGGAGAGGATCTGCAGAGAAGATTGGGAGAAACTCCCCAAATACAGGTGTGCCAAGCTTATAGTGTCATACCAAAGAAGACTCAAGGCTGTAATCACTGCCAAAGGTGCTTTAAAAATACTGTGTAAAGGGTCTGATGTAAATGTGATATTTCAGTTTTTTCGGCTGAGAGAAATTGATTATAAAAAGATTATGGAGGCTGTTTTGTCATACTTCAGTGCGGCTTTTGACATTATCGACCATAGTCTGTTGACTATGAAAAACACATGTTTTATGGCTTTACACCCTATATTGTGGATAAAGAGTTACCTGTCTAACACAACAGAGGATGTTCTTTAAT
>NW_027009298.1:0-48772 GCF_036934945.1 Oncorhynchus masou masou | reverse complement strand
AGGTTAATATTTTAAAATATTTTTGCGTTCCATGCGCGCCATTCCAGCTGAACGTGTTAGGGAAAGTTCCCAAATGGGACTCAAGATCCTCAACAGGTTTTAACATGTAGAAAACCCAGGCTTTTAACGAGAGCAGAAATCAGTGAAGTAGAAGTCAGAATTGAGGCTTGCAAGATTAGATGGGCCAGGGTGTACATGCACATTTCCAGATATCATCAACAGTAATACAATCAGGGCCCGGCAGAGGAGTGTTGATTTATGACATCTGAATGTGCATCAGATGGCAATAAGATCATATTGTACAGCAATTTCATCAGGTAACATGAATACAAAGCCGACGAGAGGTGGTTAGAATAGGATGGGAGGCCAAAAGTCTGTGTAACCAATAGAGAGTCAGAGTCCTCAGTGTGGGAACAAACATAGTCTGTCCAACGGTTGGATAAACTAAGTTTGTAGTCAACAGAGCATGCAGGAGTTTTGAGGCAAATAGCAAAACAGAAAAATGCACAAGAAAAATATATATGTTTAATAACGACTTGGGGCTCAGGGTGAGTTCAGAGTCACTCACCCCAACAGTGTGTGAGTCACTCACCCCAACAGTGTTTGAGTCACTCACCCCAACAGTGTTTGAGTCAATCACCCCAACAGTGTTTGAGTCACTCACCCCAACAGTGTTTGAGTCACTCACCCCAACAGTGTGTGAGTCAATCACCCCAACAGTGTGTGAGTCACTCACCCCAACAGTGTGTGAGTCAATCACCCCAACAGTGTGTGAGTCAATCACCCCAACAGTGTGTGAGTCACTCACCCCAACAGTGTTTGAGTCACTCACCCCAACAGTGTTTGAGTCAATCACCCCAACAGTGTGTGAGTCAATCACCCCAACAGTGTGTGAGTCACTCACCCCAACAGTGTGTGAGTCACTCACCACAACAGTGTTTGAGTCAATCACACCAACAGTGTTTGAGTCAATCACCCCAACAGTGTGTGAGTCAATCACCCCAACAGTGTGTGAGTCACTCACCCCAACAGTGTTTGAGTCAATCACCCCAACAGTGTGTGAGTCAATCACCCCAACAGTGTGTGAGTCACTCACCCCAAAAGTGTGTGAGTCAATCACCCCAACAGTGTGTGAGTCAATCACACCAACAGTGTGTGAGTCAATCACCCCAACAGTGTGTGAGTCACTCACCCCAACAGTGTGTGAGTCACTCACCCCAACAGTGTTTGAGTCAATCACCCCAACAGTGTTTGAGTCAATCACCCCAACAGTGTTTGAGTCAATCACCCCAACAGTGTCAGGACCCGGTTTCGAACCTGGGTCGCCGGAGTGAGAAACAGTCACTTAACCAACTGAGCCACGAATAGACAGCAGAACCCAGAAGATGAGGCAGACACAGCAGTACTTAAGACGGTGAATTTAATAAAGAAAAAATCCAAAAATACAAAAATGGCAAATCCAAAAAGGTGGTAGGAAAAACACAAAAGAACTCAAAAGAAACTCACCAAAAATAAACAAAAACAAAAAACAGAATACCACAAGAACGTCACCCGGAATCACAAGAGTACACACAGAACACTAGGGCAGGATGCTAACATAAACACAGAGCACAGAACTGGGAGGGAAACAAAGGGTTTGTAAATACACCTAGGGGAAAACGCAGACACAGGTGCAAACAATAATGGGATCAAGGGAAAACACAGGGACAAAAAGCACAATGGGGACATCTACCATCAAAAACCCGGAAATTCCTGGCTAAATCCTGACAGAATCCCCCCCCCTAGGGAACGCTCCTCACGTCTTACCAGCTCAGGGTGGAGGACCCTGAACTGACGAATGAGGGTAGGCCCTGGGATCGCGAATGCCTGTTGGCTTGTTGTTGATACCTCTGAGGAACGCATCAGATTAAGACGGGTCTTCCTCCACATAAGCCGACAGCGTCTGACGAACCTCAAGGCTGAAGGCACTCTGACTTCTGCCTCCCTGGTCCGGGAACAATGGAGGAGCATAGCCAAACTGACACTCGTGCGGGGACATACCAGTGGAGGAGGAGCGCAAGGTGTTGTGCGCGTATTCGGCCCAAACAATAAAGGATGACCATGTGGGACGGGAGTTGTCACGAGTCATACATCGGAGGGTGGTTTCCAGCTCTTGATTCATCCTCTCTGTTTGGCCGTTGGACTCCGGATGATACCCTGAAGATAGACTGGCAGAAGCCCCCATGAGTTGGCAGAAGGCCTTCCAAAACCTTGAGGCGAACTGGGGACCTCTGTCAGAAACCACATCTTGAGGAATGCCGAAGACTCGGAACACATGATTAATTACCAACTCAGCCGTTTCCTTGGCAGAAGGTAACTTAGTCAGAGGGACGAACCTCGCCGCCTTTGAAAACCTGTCGATTATGACTAGGATAGTAGTATTGCCATGGGATGGAGGAAGTCCAGTAATAAAGTCCAATGAGATATGGGACCAGGGTCTGTGGGGAACAGGTAAAGGATGAAGGAGTCCTTGAGGGCGGAGGTGAGAAGATTTGCCCTGGCAGCACACGGGGCAGGCATTGACGAAAGTGGCAACGTCTTCTCTTATGGTAGGCCACCAGAACTTACGCTGGATGAACTCCAAGGTGCGACCTACGCCCGGATGACAGGTGAGGCGAGAGGAGTGCCCCCACAGAAGGACCTGAGTCCTCACTGCCTTGGGGACAAACAACCGATTGGCAGTGGCCTCCTTTAGGGTCCGGTTCGCTAGCTTGAGCATCGTCTCACGGTATCCTCAACTTGCCACGAGATCGGAGCCACAATCTTAGCAGGAAGGACAGGCATGTCCGTGTCATCTCGATGGCAGGAGCGTAGACTCCGGGACAGGGCATCCGGTTTGAGATTCTTCGACCGGGCCGATAGGTGATAAACTGGAATCGATTGAAGAAAAGAGACCATCTAGCTTGTCTAGAGTTCAATCGCTTCGCCTGCTGGATATACTCCAGATTTTGTGGTCCGTAAGCACTTGAAACGGGTGAGAAGCCCCCTCGAGCCAGTGTCTCCATTCCTTCAATGCCATCTTAACCGCTAGGAGTTCACGATCCCCCCACATCGTAGTTCCTCTCAGTCGGGGTAAGCCGGTGTGAGAAGAAAGCGCACGGATGAAGCTTCTTGTCTTCACCCCTCTGAGACAGGACAGCTCCAACACCAACCTCTGATACGTCTACCTCCACCACAAATGGTTCATCCGTAGTCGGTAGTATCAGGATGGGGAGCAGAGAGGATGCGCTGCTTGAGTCCTTGGAAGGCCGTCTCAGCTTCTCTTCCCCAAAAAACCTTGCATTGCCACCTTTGGTTAAAGCTGAGAGAGGAGCTGCCACCAAACTGAAGTTCTTGATGAACTTGCGGTAAAAGTTTCAGAAGCCCAGGAAACGCTGAACATCCTTAACGGATTTGGGGTGGGCCAATCCGCTACCGCCCTACCTTCCTAGGGTCCATTTGGATTCGACCGGGTTCCACTACAAATCCCAGGAATTGTACTCGGGATGAATGGAATTCACATTTTTCCGGCTTAACGTACAGATGGCTGTCCAGGAGCGTTTGAGTACTTGTCTGACATGCTTAGTGTGTTCTTGAAGGGAGCTCGAAAAAGATGAGGATGTCATCCAAGTAAACGAACACAAATATGTTAAGCATATCCTAAGCACATCGTTTATGAGCGCTTGGAACACCGCTGGGGCGTTGGTCAGGCCGAAGGGCATCACCAAGTATTCATAGTGACCAGTAGGCGTGTTGAAAGCGGTCTTCCACAAATCACCAGGTCTGATCCGCACAAGATGGTATGCGTTCCGCAGGTCAAGCTTAGTGAAAACAACTGCTTCCTGGAGCAGCTCGAAGGCTGTGGCCATAAGGGTAGCGGGTAACGGTTACGGACGGTTATGTCATTGAGTCCCCGGTAGTCGATGCAAGGACGTAACCCACCATCTTTCTTGGCCACAAAGAAAAACCCTGCTCCCGCCGGGAGGTTGATGGACGCATGAGGCCTGCTTCCAGAGAGTCCTTGATGTAGGTATCCATAGCAGCTCGTTCGGGTGGAGATAGGGGAAAAGATCCGACCCTGGGGGGCAAGTGCCCGGAAACAGGTCGATGGGGCAATCGTAAGATCTATGGGGTGGTAGCATGGTGGCCCTCTGTTTGCTAAACACCAGTTTGAGGTCATGGTAACACTCGGGAACTCGGGTCAGGTCGATGGATTCTAAAGACTTCCGGGAGTAGAACTCGGGGAATTCTGGAAAATACAAGTAGCTTGGCACGTAGGACCCCACTGCTTGATAGTGCCCACAGACCAGTCGATGTGAGGGTTATGACTGTGAAGCCAGGGGTATCCAAGGACGAGAGGAACTCGGAACAGGAGATCAAATGAAAGTTCATCAATTCCTGGTGTTGTGAAACTGAAAGTCTCAAGGAGGTAGTGACATGAGTGACAAGTCCAGATCCCAAAGGGCTTCCATCCAATGTAGTAACCCTCATGGGGTCACTTAGAAGTTCAGAGGGAACGCCATTCTCCTTCGCCCAGACACCATCCATGAAGTTACCTGCGGCTCCAGAGTCTACCAAGGCTTGAAGGTGAAGCTTGTGGTTGTCCCAGGAGAGGGTGACTGGAATGAGCAGACGGGAGTTGGACGGATGGGAGGAGGTTATGTTTCCCGTTACAGTTCCCCCCGGTCTGTAAGGGACAGAGCTTTTCCCTGGAGCCCGGGACACGTGGAACGGAAATGGCCCGGTTTGCCGCAATATAGACAGCGTCGCTCCCTCATCCGGCGGTCTCTCTCAGCCTGGGAGATGCGTCCAATCTGCATGGGTTCCGGTGGAGCCAGTGATGATAAAGGTGGGGACTCGGAGCTGGGACTGATAGGAGCTAGAGGTCTACGGTTGAGTTCTCTCTCTCTCAGACGCTGGTCAATGCGTGAGGCCAACTTGATCAGGGACTCGAGATTGTCCGGTGGTTCCCAGTGGCCAGTTCATCTTGGATAGTGTCGGAAAGGCCTTTCAGAAAGCACACCGTGAGCGCCTCGTTGTTCCAGCCACTCGCTGCTGCCACCGTGCGGAACTGGATGGCATAGTCCGTCACGCTGCGCCAACCTTGATGGAGAGTCAGGAGCTGTTTGGCTGAGTCAGAACCACTGCTTGGGCCTTGAAACACTCGTTTGAATTCCTCAGCAAAGGCAGAGTAGCTGGCACAGCAGGTACTATGGGCATCCCACACAGCAGTAGCCCAGGCCAGGGCTTTTTCCGACAGCAGGGTGATGATATATGCGATCTTAGACGGTCGGTGGGAAACGGCCGAGGGTTGCAGCTCAAAGGAGAGAGAACATTGAGTGAGAAACCCTTTACAAGCACTTGGATCACCTGAGAACCGTTGGGGAGGTGGAAGACGAGGTTCAGCCAGGGGGTTAACTGAAATGGGTACGTGAACTTGAGGTACTGGGACGGGAACTGTTGCCGGGGTAAGTCGATCAGATATTTGCTTAATGGAAGTCAGCATCTCCGACAGAAGATGAGAATGTCTAGCCATTAAGGCCTCTTGCTGAACCAGGGCGGCTTCGTGGCGTTGAACAGTCTCCTGGTGGTGGGACAGCGTGGCAAAAAGGTCCTGGGAACTGGCTGCCTCTGGGTTCATTTTTGGCTCTGTGTTTCTGTCAGGACCCGGTTTCGAACCTGGGTCGCCAGAGTGAGAAACAGTCACTTAACCAACTGAGCCACGAATAGACAGCAGAACCCAGAAGATGAGGCAGACACAGCAGTACTTAAGATGGTGAATTTAATAAAGAAAAAATACAAAAATACAAAAATGGCAAATCCAAAAAGGTGGTAGGAAAAACACAAAAGAACTCAAAAGAAACTCACCAAAAATAAACAAAAACAAAAAACAGAATACCACAAGAACGTCACCCGGAATCGACAAGAGCACACAGAACACTAGGGCAGGATGCTAACATACAAACACAGAGCACAGAACTGAGGGAAACAAAGGGTTTAAATACAATCAGGGGAAAAACGAGACACAGGTGCAAACAATAATGGGGATCAAGGGAAAAACACAGGGACAAAAAGCACAATGGGGACATCTACTGACAAAAACCCGGAACAACCCTGGCCAAATCCTGACAAACAGTGTGTGAGTGCTGGAGGTACCTGTACCAGACAGGGGGAGACAGGCCAGGGAGAGAGGGGGGAGTGTGGTGGGGGTACCTGTACCAGACAGGGGGAGACAGGCCAGGACAGACAGTGAAAAGAGAGGAGGAAGTGTGGTGGGGTTACCTGTACCAGACAGGGGGAGGATGTTTTCTTGTAGAAAATGCCAGTGAATGGTTGAAAAACGTGAGAACTCACATGCAGCTGTGTCTCTCCTCCTACTAGCCCGATGTAGCTATGCTATCCTCCTACTAGCCTAATGTAGCTATGCCATCCTCCTACTAGCCCGATGTAGCTATGCTATCCTCCTACTAGCCTAATGTAGCTATGCTATCCTCCTACTAGCCTGATGTAGATATGCTGTCCTCCTACTAGCCTGATGTAGCTATGCTATCCTCCTAACAGCCAGATGTACCTATGCTATCCTCCTACTAGCCTGATGTAGATATGCTGTCCTCCTACTAGCCTGATGTAGCTATGCTGTCCTCCTACTAGCCTGATGTAGCAATGCTATCCTCCTAATAGCCAGATGTACCTATGCTATCCTCCTACTAGCCTGATGTAGATATGCTGTCCTCCTACTAGCCTGATGTAGCTATGCTATCCTCCTACTAGCCTGATGTAGCTATGCTATCCTCCTACTAGCCTGATGTAGCTATGCTATCCTCCTACTAGCCTGATGTAGCTATGCTATCCTCCTACTAGCCTGATGTAGCTATGCTATCCTCCTAATAGCCTGATGTACCTATGCTATCCTCCTACTAGCCTGATGTAGCTATGCTATCCTCCTACTAGCCTGATGTAGCTATGCTATCCTCCTACTAGCCTGATGTAGCTATGCTATCCTCCTACTAGCCTGATGTAGCTATGCTATCCTAATAGCCTGATGTACCTATCCTAATCTTACCTCACTTGCTCACATTGTATATGTACTTATTTTTCTACTGTATGTTTGTTTTACTCCATGTGTAACTCTGTGTTGTTGTATGTGTCGAACCGCTTTGCTTTATCTTGGCCAGGTTGCAGTTTTAAATGAGAACTTGTTCTCAACTGGCCCTACCTGGTTAAATAAAGGTGAAGTAAAAATTGTTGCTAACCAGGGTCTCTTAGTAACGGCACAAGGCAGTAACCAGGGTATCTTAGTAACATCACAAGGCAGTTTATTTATAGTTTATTATTTTTTCACCTTTATTTAACCAGAGAATGACCATGAGCCTATGCCTGCCCCTGACCCCTCTGCCCACCCCTGACCCCTCTGCCTGCCCCTGACCCCTCTGCCTGCCCCTGACCCCTCTGCCTGCTCCTGACCCCTCTGCTCGCCCCCTGACCCCTCTGCCCACCCCTGACCCCTCTGCCTGCCCCTGACCCCTCTGCCTGCCCCTGATCTGATCCTGAGCCTTCCTGCTCTCCTGTACCTTCGCCTGATCTGACCCTGAGCCTTCCTGATCTCCTATACATTCGCCTCTGTTGCTGTAATAAACATTGTTACTTCGACACGGTTTGCATCTGGGTAATACCTTAACCTGACAAATATCTTCTATTCGTCTTATTCGAGGGAACCATATCTCATCAGCTGATGCTCATTCCAGCATGAAAGAAAAGACAAGTGATGCCAAATTTGAACAGTTTTGAGTTGAGTCTTTGCCAAGGTACAAAAATGAACTCACCCCTCACCACAATATAAAGAGCTAAATGAGTCGACCTATAATGGTTTTCCTCAGATCAGAGATGTGTCCCAAATGGCACCTTGTTCCCTTTATAGTGCACTACTTTTGACCACCAGGACCCATATAGGGCTCAGTTAGAAAGTAGTGCACTATGTAGGGGATAGTAGGGTGCCATTTGGAATAGAACATTTGGTTTCATGTTGTGGTTGATTACCAGAGTGTGAACGGAGATGGAGGTACTAGGACCTATCTGAGCGTGATCGTTCACCTTCTAGACTGTTCCACTATCATTACAGACCATTTCAGATGATTTAGAGACAACTAGAGACTATTTCAGACCTTCAGACTGTTATTTCAGAATGACAGTCCATTACAAACAATTTCAGACCATTTCAGACTATTCCAGATTTTCAGACCTCTGGTGTACTGCTCAACAACAGACAGGTCTATGTAACCCCCCTTTCTCTATGTAACCCCCCTCTCATTTTCTCTATGTAACCCCCCCCTTTTCTCTATGTAACCCCCTTTCTCTATGTAACCCCCCTTTCTCTATGTAACCCCCCTTTCTCTATGTAACCCCCCTTTCTCTATGTAACCCCCTTTCTCTATGTAACCCCCCCTTTCTCTATGTAACCCCCTCTCATTTTCTCTATGTAACCCCCCTTTCTCTATGTAACCCCCTTTCTCTATGTAACCCCCCTTTCTCTATGTAACCCCCTTTCTCTATGTAACCCCCCTCATTTTCTCTATGTAACCCCCCTTTCTCTATGTAACCCCCTTTCTCTATGTAACCCCCTTTCTCTATGTAACCCCTCCTTTCTCTATGTAACCCCCTTTTCTCTATACCCCCCCTTTTCTCTATATAACCCCCTCTCATTTTTCTCTATGTAACCCCCTCCCCTTTTCTCTATATACCCCCTTTTCTCTAGTAGCCCCCCTCCCCTTTTCTCTAGTAGCCCCCTCCCCTTTTCTCTAGTAGCCCCCCTCCCCCTTTTCTCTAGTAGCCCCCCTCCCCTTTTCTCTATGTAACCCCTCTCCCTTTTTCTCTAGTAACCCCCTCCCCTTTTCTCTAGTAACCCCCTCCCCTTTTCTCTAGTAGCCCCCTCCCCTTTTCTCTATGTAACCCTCTCCCCTTTTCTCTAGTAACCCCCTCCCCTTTTCTCTAGTAACCCCCTCCCCTTTTCTCTATGTAACCCCTCTCCCCTTTTCTCTAGTAACCCCCTCCCCTTTTCTCCTAGTAACCCCCTCCCCCTTTTCTCTAGTAGCCCCCTCCTTTTCTCTATGTAACCCCTCTCCCCTTTTCTCTAGTAACCCCCCCCTCCCCCTTTTCTCTAGTAACCCCCCCCCTTTTCTCTATGTAACCCCCTCTCCCTTTTCTCTAGTAGCCCCCCTCCCCTTTTCTCTAGTAGCCCCCTCCCCTTTTCTCTATGTAACCCCCCTCCCCTTTTCTCTAGTAACCCCCTCCCCTTTTCTCTAGTAAACCCCCTCCCCTTTTCTCTAGTAACCCCCTCCCTTTTCTCTAGTAACCCTCCCCTTTTCTCTAGTAACCCCCTCCCCTTTTCTCTAGAAACCCCCCCCTTTTCTCTAGTAACCCCCTCCCCTTTTCTCTAGTAACTCCTCCCATTCGCAGTTGTGGAGTTTCTTGATGCAGTGACCAAGATGTTTTCATCTATTTGATTCCGTAACTCAATAATGTGTGGTGGTTGTGTGAGTTGTCGGTGTGCAACGAGAACAAGAGGATGTCTGGCGTCTTCAGGGAGAGTTAGTAACAGGCTTTATAGAGAGTAGCCAAACAGATGTCAGCTGGATGGTGGTAACTAACCCAGGACACAGGACAGTGGACAGCGTCCCCTTCTCCTCTCTAGGGTGGAAACGGACCAAGACCCCCGGTCAGGACTCTGAACTGATCCCTGATTATCCCAATGTGTTTCATCTCTTCAGCACCGTCGACCAAGCCTGGGCCTGCAACCCCCCCCCCCAACAGACTCACTCCACTGGGCAGAGGAATCCCCAACACTGGGACCCGACACTGTGAAAGCGCTTAACACAAAGGAGACTGTGGAGAGAAAGGAGATCCCAAATCCCAAATCTAACGCTCTCCCAACACTTAATTTCCCTCCCTCCCTCCCTCCCTCCCTCCCTCCCTCCCTCCCTCCCTCCCTCCCTCCCTCCCTCCCTCCCTCCCTCCCTCCCTCCCTCCCTCCCTCCCTCCCTCCCTACCCCCGTCACACTCTGTAAAGCAAAGGAGTGCAGCAGTGTTCCAGGAATCCTCCTCAATATCTTGGGATTAGCCCTTACCCCTCCCGAGTCCCTCTATGTCCTCCCTCCTCCCCCTCTCCCTCTGTCCGTCTATCTCGCCTTTGCTCCCTCTGTCTCTCCTCTGCCTCCCCTCTCATCCCTCTGTCTCCCCTCTTATCCCTCTGTCTCTCCTCTTTCTCCCCTCTCATCCCTCTGTCTCCCCCTCTCCTCCCTTTGTCTCCTCGCTGTCTCCCCTCTCCTCTCTCTGTCTCCGCTCTCCTCCCTCTGTCTCTCCTCTGCCTCCCCTCTCATGCCTGTCTCCCTCTCCTCCCTCTGTCTCCCCTCTCATCCCTCTGTCTCCCTCTCATCCCTCTGTCTCCCCTCTGTCTCCCCTCTCATCCCTCTGTGTCCCCTCTCCTCTCTCTGTTTCGCCTCTCCTCCCCCTTTCTCCCCTCTCCTCTCTCTGTCTCCCCTCTCCTCCCTCTGTCTCCCCTCTGTCTCCCTCTCTCTGTATCCCCTCTCCTCTCTCTGTCCCCCTGTCATCCCTCTGTCCCCCCTGTCATCCCTCTGTCTCCCCTCTCATCCCTCTGTCTCTCCTCTGTCTCCCCTCTCATGCCTCTGTCTCTCCTCTGCCTCACCTCTCATCCTCTGTCTCCCCTCTCCTCCCTCTGTCTCTCCTCTCCTCCCTCTGTCTCCCCTCTGTCTCACCTCTCATCCTTCTGTCTCCCCTTTCCTCCCCTCTGTCTCCCTCTCATCCCTCTGTCTCTCCTCTGTCTCTCCTCTGTCTCTCCTCTGTCTCCCCTCTGTCTCCCCTCTCATCCCTCTGTCTCCCCTCTGTCTCCCCTCTCATCCCTCTGTCTCTCCCCTTTCCTCCCTCTGTCTCCCTCTCATCCCTCTGTCTACCCTTTTCCTCCCTCTGTCTCCCCTTTACTCCCTCTGTCTCCCCTCTCATCCCTCTGTCTCCCCTCTGTCTCCCCTCTCATCCCTCTGTCTCCAACCTGTCTCCCCTCTCCTCTCTGTCTCCTTCTCCTCTCTGTCTCCCCTCTCATCCCTCTGTCTCCCCTCTGCTCTCTCTGTCTCCCCTCTCATCCCTCTGTCTCCCCTCTTCTCGCTCTGTCTCCTCTGTCATCCCTATGTCTCCCTCTCATCCTCTGTTCCCCTCTCATGCCTCTGCCTCCACTCTGTCTCTACTCTGACTCCCTCTCCTCCCCTCTATCTCCCCTCTATCTCCCCTCTCATCTCTCTGTCTCCCCTCTCATCTCTCTGTCTCCCCTCTGCTCCCTCTGTCTCCCCTCTGCTCCCTCTGTCTCCCCTCTGCACCCTCTGTCTCCCCTCTGCTCCCTCTGTCTCCCCTCTATCTCTCCTCTCTGTCTCCCCTCTGTCTCATCCCTCTGTCTCCCCTCTCATCCCTCTGTCTCCCCTTTAATCCCTCTGTCTCCTCTCTGCCTCCCCATCTCATCCCTCTGTCTCCCCTTTAATCCCTCTGTCTCCTCTCTGTCTCCCCATCTCATGCCTCTGTCTCCCCTCTCCTCCCTCTATCTCTCCTCTGTCTTCCCTTTCCTCCCTCTGTCTCCCATCTCATGCCAATGTCTCCCCTCTATCTCCCTCTATCTCTCCTCTGTCTCCCCTTTCCTCCCTCTGTTTCCCATCTCATGCCAATGTCTCCCCTCTATCTCCCCACTCACCACTCTCATCCATCTGTTTCTCCCTTGACTCCTCTGTCTCCCCTCTCATCCCTGCCTCTCCTTTTGCTTCTCTGTCTCCCCTCTCCTCCCTCTTTCTCCTCTCCATCTCATTTTCTCCCCTCTCTCTATCTCACTCAGCAATCAACCTCTCTCTCCCTCCCTCCCTCTTCTCTCTCCCTCCCTTTCCGTTCAGACTTATCTGTAGAGGCCCATTCTGAAAGCCAAGGCTTCACAGGAGAAACAATCAAATATACTCATTTTAATCCCTCATGAGCTCATCTCTCCCCAGAGGCTGACTCTCCCCTGCCTATACACACACCAAACACACACACACACCAAACACAAACACACACACCCACAAACAAACACCACAGACAATATTGTGTAGTCTTACCAAAGAACAGACAATGATATGGCTTCAACAGTAACAGAGAGTCAGTCAGTACTACAGAGGATATGATGATATATATGGCTTCAACAGTAACAGAGAGGTCAGTACTACAGAGGACATGATGATATATGGCTTCAACAGTAACAGAGAGGTCAGTCAGTGCTACAGAGGACATGATGATATATATGGCTTCAACAGTAACAGAGGTCAGTCAGTACTACAGAGAATATGATGATATATATGGCTTCTACAGTAACAGAGAGGTCAGTGCTACAGAGGACATGATGATATATATGGCTTCAACAGTAACAGAGAGGTCAGTCAGTATTACAGAGGATATGATGATATATATGGCTTCAACAGTAACAGAGAGGTCAGTACTACAGAGGACATGATGATATATATGGCTTCAACAGTAACAGAGAGGTCAGTCAGTACTACAGAGGATATGATGATATATATGGCTTCTACAGTAACAGAGAGGTTAGTGCTACAGAGGACATGATGATATATATGGCTTCAACAGTAACAGAGAGGTCAGTCAGTACTACAGAGGATATGATGATATATATGGCTTCTACAGTAACAGAGAGGTCAGTGCTACAGAGGACATTATGATATATATGGCTTCAACAGTAACAGAGGGTCAGTCAGTACTACAGAGGATATGATGATATGGCTTCAACAGTAACAGAGAGGTCAGTACTACAGAGGACATGATGATATATATGGCTTCAACAGTAACAGAGAGGTCAGTCAGTACTACAGAGGATATGATGATATATATGGCTTCAACAGTAACAGAGAGGTCAGTCAGTACTACAGAGGACATGATGATATATATGGCTTCAACAGTAACAGAGAGGTCAGCACAACAGAGGACATGATGATATATATGGCTTCAACAGTAACAGAGAGGTCAGTACTACAGAGGACATGATGATATATATGGCTTCAACAGTAACAGAGAGGTCAGTCAGTACTACAGAGGACATGATGATATATATGGCTTCAACAGTAACAGAGAGGTCAGTACTACAGAGGATATGATGATATATATGGCTTCAACAGTAACAGAGAGGTCAGTACTACAGAGGACATGATGATATATATGGCTTCAACAGTAACAGAGAGGTCAGTCAGTACTACAGAGGACATGATGATATATATGGCTTCAACAGTAACAGAGAGGTCAGTACTACAGAGGATATGATGATATATATGGCTTCAACAGTAACAGAGAGGTCAGTACTACAGAGGACATGATGATATATATGGCTTCAACAGTAACAGAGAGGTCAGTCAGTACTACAGAGGACATGATGATATATATGGCTTCAACAGTAACAGAGGTCAGTACTACAGAGGATATGATGATATATATGGCTTCAACAGTAACAGAGAGGTCAGTCAGTACTACAGAGGACATGATGATATATATGGCTTCAACAGTAACAGAGAGGTCAGTACTACAGAGGACATGATGATATATATGGCTTCAACAGTAACAGAGAGGTCAGTACTACAGAGGACATGATATATATGGCTTCAACAGTAACAGAGAGGTCAGTCAGTACTACAGAGGACATGATGATATATATGGCTTCAACAGTAACAGAGAGGTCAGTCAGTACTACAGAGGACATGATGATATATATGGCTTCAACAGTAACAGAGAGGTCAGTCAGTACTACAGAGGACATGATGATATATATGGCTTCAACAGTAACAGAGAGGTCAGTCAGTACTACAGAGGACATGATGACATATATGGCTTCAACAGTAACAGAGAGGTCAGTCAGTACTACAGAGGACATGTTGAAATGAGGACGTGATGAGATAAACAGCTGTAACATTGGATCGGTACAGGACGGGCATGTCTGAAGGAAAAACCCTTGTTCCTGCCAGAGAGGCAGAGAGGCAGGAACAACAGCTCTCCTGTGGTCCCAGGACATGTACCCAGCTGTCATGATATGACTGAGCGGTGACTGCCACCCATGTCGTGTGTGTGTGTGTGTGTGTTTGTGTGTGTGTGTGTGTGTGTGTGTGTGTCTCAGCGTACATTCTATAAATGAAAGTGATCCCATTACCATCCTCTACATATCCTGTTCCTCCCTGGACAAGAAATAGCCTGTCAGATCCTCTCTGTCTGTCACAGGGACCAGGCCCATGGACAAGATGTCCTCTCTGTGAGCTCTGTCTGTCACAGGGACCAGGCCCATGGACAAGATGTCCTCTCTAAGATGTCTGTCGGTCACAGGGACCAGGCCTATGGACAAGATGTCCTCTCTAAGAGGTCTGTCTGTCACAGGGACCAGGCCTATGGACAAGATGTCCTCTCTGTGAGCTCTGTCTGTCACAGGACCAGGCCTATGGACAAGATGTCCCTCTAAGAGGTCTGTCTGTCACAGGGACCAGGCCCATGGACAAGATGTCCTCTCTAAGAGGTCTGTCTGTCACAGGGACCAGGCCTATGGACAAGATGTCCCTCTAAGAGGTCTGTCTGTCACAGGGACCAGGCCTATGGACAAGATGTCCTCTCTAAGAGGTCTGTCTGTCACAGGGACCAGGCCTATGGACAAGATGTCCTCTCTGTGAGCTCTGTCTGTCACAGGGACCAGGCCCATGGACAAGATGTCCTCTCTGTGAGCTCTGTCGGTCACAGGGACCAGGCCCATGGACAAGATGTCCTCTCTGTGAGCTCTGTCGGTCACAGGGACCAGGCCCATGGACAAGATGTCCTCTTTGAAAGAAGGAGGAAAAGGGAGTCAGTTTAGAAGGAGGAAAAGGAGTCAGTTAGCAGAATTAAAGGAGGAGGAAAAGGAGACAGTTTAGCAGAATGAAAGGAGGAGGAAAAGGAGTCAGTTTAGCAGAATGAAAGGAGGAGGAAAGGAGTCAGTTTAGCAGAATGAAGAAGGAAAAGGAGTGGGTTTAGAAGGAGACAGAATGAGGGGTACAATGTAATACAATGTTTACTCATACTGGTTTAGCTTAGTCTACATCCTGTTTTGCTGTGTTTACCTGCCAACCCCATCCTGTAACAGTTACAGAGAGTACACACCGTTAAACCCTGAGAGAAATCTGGAGGCTGTGGGAAAACAAAAAGAAGGGGGAAAGGAGGAGGAAAAGGAGTCAGTTTAGAAGGAGTAAAATGAGCAGCTTAGAAGGAGGAAAAGGAGACAGCTTAGCAGAATGAAAGGAGGTATGAAAAGGAGTCGGTTAAGCAGAATGAAAGGAGGAGGAAAAGGAGTCAGTTTAGAAGGAGGAAAATGAGGAGGAAAAGGGAGTCAGTTTAGCAGAATGAAAGCAGGAGTAAAATGAGCAGCTTAGAAGGAGGAAAAGGAGACAGCTTAGCAGAATGAAAGGAGGTATGAAAAGGAGACAGTATGACAGAATGAAAGGTGGAGGAAAAGGAGACAGTTTAGGAGGAGGAAAAGGAGCCAGTTTAGCAGAATGAAAGCAGGAGGAAAAGGAGGGAGTTTAGCAGAATGAAAGCAGGAGGAAAAGGAGACAGTTTAGCAGAATGAAAGGAGGAGGAAAAGGAGGGAGTTTAGCAGGATGAAAGGAGGAGGAAAAGGAGTCAGTTTAGCAGAATGAAAGCAGGAGGAAAAGGAGGGAGTTTAGCAGGATGAAAGGAGGAGGAAAAGGAGTCAGTTTAGCAGAATGAAAGGAGGAGGAAAAGGAGGGAGTTTAGCAGAATGAAAGCAGGAGGAAAAGGAGACAGTTTAGCAGAATGAAAGGAGGAGGAAAAGGAGTCAGTTTAGCAGAATGAAAGGAGGAGGAAAAGGAGGGAGTTTAGCAGGATGAAAGGAGGAGGAAAAGGAGTCAGTTTAGCAGAATGAAAGCAGGAGGAAAAGGAGGGAGTTTAGCAGGATGAAAGGAGGAGGAAAAGGAGTCAGTTTAGCAGAATGAAAGGAGGAGGAAAAGGAGGGAGTTTAGCAGAATGAAAGCAGGAGGAAAAGGAGACAGTATAGAAGGAGGAAAATGAGGAGGAAAAGGAGTCGGTTTAGAAGGAGGAGAATGAGACAGCTTAGAAGGAGGAAAAGGATGAGGTAAAGGAGTCAGTTTAGCAGAATGAAAGAAGGAGGAAAAGGAGTCAGTTTGAAAGGAGGAAAAGGAGTCAGTTTAGCAGAATGAAGGAGGAGGAAAAGGGGACAATTTAGCAGGATGAAAGGAGGAGGAAAAGGAGACAGTATAGAAGGAGGAAAATGAGGAGGAAAAGGAGACAGTTTAGTAGGAGGAAAAGGGAGGAGGAAAAGGAGCAGTTCAGCAGAATGAAAGAAGGAGGTAAAGGAGTCAGTTTAGCAGAATGAAAGAAGGAGGAAAAGGAGCAGTTCAGCAGAATGAAAGAAGGAGGAAAAGGAGTCAGTTTAGCAGAATGAAAGAAGGAGGAAAAGGAGTCAGTTTGAAAGGAGGAAAAGGAGTCAGTTTAGCAGAATGAAAGGAGGAGGAAAAGGGGACAATTTAGCAGGATGAAAGGAGGAGGAAAAGGAGACAGTATAGAAGGAGGAAATGAGGAGGAAAAGGAGACAGTTTAGTAGGAGGAAAAGGAGGAGGAAAAGGAGCAGTTCAGCAGAATGAAAGCAGGAGGAAAAGGAGCCAGCTTAGCAGAATGAAAGGAGGTGTCATGTCTTGTTATGTCTGTTCCTGTCCTTTCTCTTCACTCTGTCTCTCTCTGCTGGTCTTTTAGGTTACCTTCTCTGTCTCTCATTCTTCAGCTGTTCTACATCTCCCCTAACTAGCTCATTCACTCTTTCTCACCTGTTCTCTCTTCCCCCTCTGATTAGGTCTCTATTTCTCTCTCTGTTCCTGCTACTTTCAGTGTCTGATTCTCGTTTGTGTTTTTCATGCCAGAAGCAAGCTGTCGTCTCGTTTGCTTCCACCTTGTCCTATCCTGTCGGAGTCTGCCTGGCAGGTGCATCCTGCATTATACTAACGTTCTTTTTGTTCCATTGTCAACGTTGGAAGAGGATTTATGCCATTCCTGTTTTTTCATTAAAGAACTCTGTTTTCTGTTAAAACCGCTTTTGGGTCTTCACTCAAGTACATAACAGAAGAATCAGACCAAGAATGGACCCAGCGGCCCGGACCCTTTTCACTCCGTCGAGATCCAGGGAGCGATGCTAGGCAGACACGAGGAGGAATTGTCTGCTGCCGACATGCCGTTGAGACCCTGGCCGTCCAAGTCTCCGACCTCACAAGACGGGTTCACCAACTCCACCTCGATCCACCGCCCACTTCCAGGGTTTCCGAGTCTCCGGAGCCCAGGATCAACAACCCGCCCTGTTACTCTGGGGAGCCCACTGAGTGCCGCTCATTCCTCACTCAGTGTGATGTGGTGTTCTCTCTCCAGCCCAACACTTACTCCAGGAGCGCAGCCCGCATCGCCTACGTCATTTCTCTCCTTACCGGACGGGCGCGTGAGTGGGGCACGGCAATCTGGGAGGCGAGGGCTGAGTGTATTAACCAGTACCAGGACTTTAAGGAGGAGATGATACGGGTTTTTGACCGTTCTGTTTTTGGGGAGGAGGCTTCCAGGGCCCTGTCTTCCCTATGTCAGGGGAATCGATCCATAACGGATTATTCTATTGAGTTTCGCACTCTCGCTGCCTCTAGTGACTGGAACGAGCCGGCTTTGCTCGCTCGTTTTCTTGAGGGTCTCCTCGTCGAGGTTAAGGATGAGATCCTCTCCGGGAGGTTCCTTCCAGTCTGGACTCCCATAGCTCTCGCTATTCGCATAGAGCGACGGTTTGATCTTCGTCGCCGAGCTCGTGGAGAGGAGCTCGCGTTCTCCGTTGCTCCCCTCTCCACATCACTGCCACCTGCCGCATCACTGCCACCCTCCTCCGCCGGCTCGGATGCTGACCCTATGCAGCTGGGGGTATCCGCATCTCGGCCAAGGAGAAGAAATGAGAATCACCATCGCCTCTGTCTCTACTGCGGCTCCGCTGGTCATTTTGTCACCTCATGTCCAGTAAAAGCCAGAGCTCATCAGTAAGGGGAGGGTTACTGGTGAGCGCAACTACTCAGGCCTCTCCTTCTGGATCACGCACTACCTTTCCGGTCCATCTCCGCTGGCCCGGTTCATCTGCTTCCTGCAGTGCCTTGATAGACTCTGGGGCGGAGGGCTGTTTTATGGACGAGACCTGGGCTCGGGAACATGACATTCCTCTCAGACAGTTAGGGAGCCCACGGCCTTGTTCGCTTTAGATGGTAGTTCTCTCCCAAGATTCAGCGTGAGACGCTGCCTTTAACCCTCACTGTCTCTGGTAATCATAGGAAACCATTTCTTTTTAATTTTTCGTTCACCTTTTACACCTGTTGTTTTGGGTCATCCTGGCTAGTGCGCCATAACCCTTCTATTAATTGGTCTAGTAATACTATCCTATCCTGGAATGTTTCTTGTCATGTGACCTGTTTAATGTCTGCTATCCCTCCTGTTTCCTCTGTCTCTTCTTCACAGGAGGAGCCTGGCGATTTGACAGGGGGTGCCGGAGGAGTATCACGATCTGCGCACGGTGTTCAGTCGTTCCAAGGCCCACTTCTCTCCCTCCACACCGGTCGTATGACTGTACTATTGATCTCCTTCCGGGGAACTACTCCCCCGGGTAGATTATACTCTCTGTCGGCTCCCGAACGTAAGGCTCTCGAGGATTATTTGTCGGTTTCGCTCGACGCCGGTACCATAGTCTCCTCCTCCTCTCCCGCCGGAGCGGGGTTTTTTTGTTCAGAAGAAGGACGGGTCCCTGCGCCCATGCGTGGATTATCGAGGGCTGAATGACATAACAGTTAAGAATCGTTATCCGCTTCCTCTTATGTCTTCAGCCTTCGAGATCCTGCAGGGAGCCAGGTTTTTCACCAAATTGGACCTTCGTAACGCCTACCATCTCGTGCGCATCAGGGAGGGGGACGAGTGGAAGACGGCGTTTAACACTCCGTTAGGGCACTTTGAATACCGGGTTCTTCCTTTCGGCCTCGTTAACGCTCCAGCTGTCTTTCAGGCACTAGTTAACGACGTCCTGAGAGACATGCTGAACATTTTTGTTTTCGTTTACATGGACGATATCCTGATTTTTTCACCGTCTCTCTCGATTCATGTTCAGCACGTGCGACGCGTCCTCCAGCGCCTTTTGGAGAACTGTCTTTATGTGAAGGCTGAGAAGTGCACTTTTCATGCCGCCTCTGTCCCTTTTCTCGGTTCCGTTATTTCCGCTGAGGGCATTAAGATGGATCCCGCTAAGGTCCAGGCTGTCATTGATTGGCCCGTTCCTAAGTCACGCGTCGAGCTGCAGCGCTTTCTGGGCTTCGCTAATTTCTATCGTCGTTTCATCCGTAATTTCGGTCAGGTGGCAGCTCCCCTCACAGCCCTTACTTCTGTTAAGACGTGCTTTAAGTGGTCCGTTTCCGCCCAGGGAGCTTTTGATCTTCTTAAGAATCGTTTTACATCCGCACCTATTCTTGTTACACCTGACATCTCTAGTCAGTTTGTTGTTGAGGTTGACGCGTCAGAGGTGGGCGTGGGAGCCATTCTTTCTCAGCGCTCTCTCTGACGGCAAGGTCCATCCTTGCGCGTTTTTCTCTCATCGCTTATCGCCGTCAGAACGTAACTATGATGTTGGTAATGAACTGCTCGCCATCCGCTTAGCCTAGGCGAATGGCGACAGTGGTTGGAGGGCGACCGTTCCTTTTGTCGTTTGGACTGACCATAGGAACCTTGAGTACATCCGTTCAGCCAAACGACTTAATGCGCGTCAGGCTCGTTGGGCTCTGTTTTTCGCTCGTTTCGAGTTTGTTATCTCTTATCGTCCGGGCTCAAAAAACACCAAGCCTGATGCTTTATCTCGTCTCTTCAGTTCTTCTGAGGTCTCCACCGACCCCGAGGGATTCTCCTGAGGGGCGTGTTGTCGGGGTTGACTGTCTGGGGAATTGAGAGACAGGTAAAGCAAGCACTCGCTCACACTCCGTCGCCGCGAGCTTGTCCTAGGAACCTTCTGTTCGTTCCCGTTCCTACTCGTCCGGCCGTTCTTCAGTGGGCCCACTCTGCCAAGTTAGCCGGCCACCCCGGCGTTCGGGGTACGTCGCTTCCATTCGCCAGCGTTTCTGGTGGCCCACTCGGGAACGTGACGCGCGTCGATTTGTCGCCGTTGTTCGGTCTGCGCGCAGACTAAATCTGGGAACTCTCCTCCTGCCGGCCGTCTCAGACCGCTTCCCATTCCCTCTCGACCGTGGTCTCACATCGCTTTAGATTTTATCACCGGACTGCCTTCATCAGCGGGGAAGACAGTTATTCTTACGGTTGTCGATAGATTCTCTAAGGCGGCTCATTTCATTCCTCTCGCTAAGCTCCCTTCTGCTAAGGAGACGGCTCAGATCATTATCGAGAATGTTTTCCGAATTCATGGCCTTCCGTCTGACGTCGTTTCCGACAGAGGTCCGCAGTTCACGTCTCAATTTTGGAGGGAGTTTTGCCGTTTGATTGGGGCTTCCGTCAGTCTCTCGTCCGGCTTTCATCCCCAGTCTAACGGCCAAGCCCGAACGGGCCAATCAGACTGTTGGTCGCATTTTACGCAGTCTTTCTTTCGTAACCCTGCGTCTTGGTCAGAACAGCTCCCTGGGCAGAGTACGCCCACAACTCGCTTCCCTCGTCTGCTACCGGTCTATCTCCTTTCAGAGTAGCCTCGGGTACCAGCCTCCGCTGTTCTCATCTCAGCTCGCCGAGTCCTGCGTCCCCTCCGCTCAGGCTTTTGTCCAGCGTTGCAGCGCACCTGGAAGGGGGTCAGGTCGGCACTTTGCCGTAATAGGGGCGCAGACTGTGAGGGCCGCTAACAAGCGTAGGACCAAGAGTCCTAGATATTGTTGCGGTCAGAGAGTATGGCTCTCCACTCAGAACCTTCCCCTTAAGACAGCTTCTCGCAAGTTGGCCCCGCGGTTCATTGGTCCGTTCCGTATTTCTCAGGTCATTAATCCTGTCGCAGTGCGACTTCTTCCCGCGCTATCTTCGTCGCGTTCACCCGGTCTTTCCATGTCTCCTGTGTTAAGCCCGTTCTTCGCGCCCCCCGCCGTCCCTCCCCCCCCATCCTTGTCGAGGGCGCACCCATCTACAGGGTTCGTAAGATTTTGGACATGCGCCCTCGGGGCCGTGGTCATCAGTACCTAGTGGATTGGGAGGGGTACGGTCCTGAGGAGAGGAGTTGGGTTCCCTCTCGGGACGTGCTGGACCGTTCGCTGATCGATGATTTCCTCCGTTGCCGCCAGGTTTCCTCCTCGAGTGCGCCAGGAGGCGCTCGGTGAGTGGGGGGGTACTGTCATGTCTTGTTATGTCTGTTCCTGTCCTTTCTCTTCACTCTGTCTCTCTCTGCTGGTCTTTTTAGGTTACCTTCTCTGTCTCTCATTCTTCAGCTGTTCTACATCTCCCCTAACTAGCTCATTCACTCTTTCTCACCTGTTCTCTCTTCCCCCTCTGATTAGGTCTCTATTTCTCTCTCTGTTCCTGCTACTTTCAGTGTCTGATTCTCGTTTGTGTTTTTCATGCCAGAAGCAAGCTGTCGTCTCGTTTGCTTCCACCTTGTCCTATCCTGTCGGAGTCTGCCTGGCAGGTGCATCCTGCATTATACTAACGTTCTTTTGTTCCATTGTCAACGTTGGAAGAGGATTTATGCCATTCCTGTTTTTTCATTAAAGAACTCTGTTTTCTGTTAAAACCGCTTTTGGGTCTTCACTCAAGTACATAACAGGAGGAGGAAAAGGAGTCAGTTTAGCAGAATGAAAGGAGGAGGAAAAGGAGACAGTTTAGCAGAATGAAAGGAGGAGGAAAAGGAGTCAGTTTAGAAGGAGGAAAAGAGCAGGAAAATGAGACAGTTTAGTAGGAGGAAAAGGAGCCAGCTTAACAGAATGAAAGGAGGAGGAAAAGGAGACAGTTTAGCAGAATGAAAGGAGGAAAGAAAGGAAAATGAGGAAGGGAAGTATATGAGGAAGGAAAGTATAGATTAATGTCATCAGGCATAGATGATATGCCTAATGATATTCATGTCTATAGACCAATGGGGTTGCAGGTGGTGGCTGGTGGGATAGAAGCAATGTGACATTTGAATCAGTGAAATACACTCCAAGACCACTGAGAACAAAAAACTCTCCCTATTCCCACTTCCTGTCCTGTCCCTCCATCCCCCAATTTTAATGGACTCTGTGTCTTCCTGGCTGATGGACGTCCTTGGAGGCTCTACGTCCCAAATGGCACCCTATTCCCTAGTGCACTACTTTAGACCAGAGCCCTATGGCACCCTATTCCCTAGATATTGCACTACTTTAGACTAGAACCCTATGGCACCCTATTCCCTATATAGTACACTACTTTAGACCAGAGACCTAGTCCCTATATAAATAAGAGTGTCTGCTGAATAACTAAAATGTCCACTGTAAATGTAGTGCACTACTTATTACCCTGGTAAAGTATCTGGTGAACCCTGCTTTAATAGCTGGTAAAGTATCTGGTGAACCCTGCTTCTTTAATAGCTGGTAAAGTATCTGGTGAACCCTGCTTTAATAGCTGGTAAAGTATCTGGTGAACCCTGCTTTAATAGCTGGTATAGTATCTGGTGAACCCTGCTTTATAGCTGGTATAGTATCTGGTGAACCCTGCTTTAATAGCTGGTATAGTATCTGGTGAACCCTGGTTTAATAGCTGGTATAGTATCTGGTGAACTCTGCTTTAATAGCTGATAAAGTATCTGGTGAACCCTGCTTTAACAGCTAGTAAAGTATCTGGTGAACCCTGCTTTAATAGCTGGTATAGTATCTGGTGAACCCTGCTTTAATAGCTGGTATAGTATCTGGTGAACCCTGCTTTAACAGCTGGTAAAGTTTGTGGTGAACCCTGCTTTAACAGCTGGTATAGTATCTGGTAAACCCTGCTTTAATAGCTGGTATAGTATCTGGTGAACCCTGCTTTAACAGCTGGTAAAGTTTGTGGTGAACCCTGCTTTAACAGCTGGTAAAGTATCTGGTGAACCCTGCTTTAATAGCTGGTAAAGTATCTGGTGAACTCTGCTTTAATAGCTGGTAAAGACAGGCTGTCAGAGCGATGGAAAGGTAGACGAGGTCAGGAGACAAAGGAGGAGAGGATGAGAAAGAGGAGAGAAAATAGAGAACAAACCATTTTTTAATAGCTGCTAAACACAATCTGTCAACTCTCTCTGACCTGCATCTGCTGTTCAGAGTAACTGAGGAGATGAAGATAGAGAAATGGAGAGAGAGAGGGGGGGGTAGGGAGAGAAAGGGAGGGTAGGTATAGAAAGAGAGGGTAGGGAGAGAAAGAGAGGAGGGAGGGAGAAATGGAGAGAGAGAGAGAGAGATTGCGAGGTCCTTGTCAAAATGTCAAGGTGGTGGAGTAATGAAACAACCAGGAGAAATGAAAAGAGTGTGGGTCTGAATACAGCCTGACTGTCTTATCACTGTGTGCGTCTGAATATAGCCTGACTGTCTTATCACTGTGTGGGTCTGAATACAGCCTGCCTGTCTTATCACTGTGTGGGTCTGAATACAGCCTGACTGTCTTATCACTGTGTGGGTCTTTCCTAGTAGGAATATACATGTTCATTGATTTTTTTATTTACATTTTTATTCCACTGAGTTAAGTTGTATTGCGGTGAGGGGAAAGAACAAAAAGAGAAGAGGACTGAAAGAGGAAGGAAAGAGGAAAGAAAAGGAAAGAAAGATGATGGAAAGAGGAAGGAACCAGGAAGGAAAGAGGATGGAAAGAGGAAGGACAGAGGATGGAAAGAGGAAGGAAAGATGATGAAAAGAGGGGAAGGAGAGAGGATGGAAAGAGGAAGGAAAGATGAAGGAAAAGAAGAAGGAAAAAGGAAGGAAAGAGGAAGGAAAGATGATGGAAAGAGGAAGGAAAGATGATGAAAAGAGGGAAGGAGAGAGGGTGGAAAGAGGAAGGAAAGAGGATGGAAAGAGGAAGTAAAGAGGATGGAAAGAGGAAGTAAAGAGGATGGAAAGAGAAAGGAAAGAGGAAGGAAAGAGGAAGGAGAGAGGAAGGACAGAGGAAGGAAAGAGGATGGAAAGAGAAAGGAAAGGGGAAGGAGAGAGGGTGGAAAGAGGAAGGAAAGAGGATGGAAAGAGAAAGGAAAGAGGAAGGAAAGAGGAAGGAGAGAGGAAGGACAGCGGAAGGAAAGAGGAAGGACATACGAAACAGAGGAAGGACAGAGGAAGGACAGAGTAAGGACAGAGGCAGGAAAGCGGAAGGAAAGATGAAGGACAGAGGAAGGACAGAGGAAGGACAGAGGAAGGACAGAGGAAGGAAAGAGGAAGGAAAGAGAGCAAAGCCATGTTCACTAGCTGCTTCAGTGCCTTTCCTGGCAGCCTGGCTGTCTCAGCCTCTGAACAGGCTAGATCATGTCCAGTGATACTGAACACTGCACCCCCCCGGCTGCCATTTTACCTTCAGCTGATGCATATGTCAAGGTGTATTGCATTATTTGGAAATGCACGCTGTTCTGCTGGAAGGCCTGCTGGTTTGGTCTAAATGGGAAGGAAGGGGAAAGGAGGGATACCTAGTCAGTTGTACAACTGAATGCATTCACCTTAAATGTGTCTTCTGCATCAGAGAGGTGTTGGAGGGGCTGCCTAAATCCACGTCCACGTCATCGGCGTCCGTAGTACAAATGAAGTGACGTTTCTTGGCACGTTAGGAGAATATAAGCGGCAGCAGGTTAGGAAAAAAAAAGTAGCAGGTTAAGAGAATTAGGTTACGGTTAGAGAATTAGGTTACGGTTGGGAAAAGTGTTAGCTAAAATACGATTCTGCACATCAACTGTATTGGTTTTTACATTTTGATGTTCCATTGGGTGTTCCATTGGGGTGTTCCATTGGGGTGTTCCATTGGGGTGTTCCACTGGGGTGTTCCATTGGGGTGTTCCATTGGGGTGTTCCATTGGGGTGCTCCATTGGGTGTTCCATTGGAGTGTTCCATTGGGTGTTCCATTGGGGTGTTCCACTGGGGTGTTCCATTGGTGTGTTCCATTGGGGTGTTCCATTGGGGTGTTCCATTGGGTGTTCCATTGGGGTGTTCCATTGGTTGTTCCATTGGGTGTTCCACTGGGGTGTTCCATTGTGGGTTCCATTGGGGTGTTCCATTGGGGTGTTTCATTGGGTTGTTCCATTGGGGTGTTCCACTGGGGTGTTCCATTGGGGTGTTCCAATGGGGTGTTCCAATGGGGTGTTCCACTGGGGTGTTCCATTGGGGTGTTCCACTGGGGTGTTCCATTGGGTGTTCCATTGGGGTGTTCCACTGGGGTGTTCCATTGGGGTGTTCCATTGGGGTGTTCCACTGGGGTGTTCCATTGGGATGTTCCATTGGGGTGTTCCATTGGGGTGTTCCATTTGGTGTTCCATTGGGGTGTTCCATTGGGGTGTTCCCTGGGGTGTTCCATTGGGGTGTTCCACTGGGTATTCCATTGGGGTGATCCACTGGGTGTTCCATTGGGGTGTTCCATTGGGGTGTTCCACTGGGTGTTCCATTGGGGTGTTCCACTGGGGTGTTCCATTGGGGTGTTCCATTGGGTGTTCCATTGGGGTGTTCCACTGGGTGTTCCATTGTGGTGTTCCAATGGGGTGTTCCAATGGGGTGTTCCACTGGGGTGTTCCATTGGGGTGTTCCACTGGGGTGTTCCATTGGGGTGTTCCATTGGGGTGTTCCATTGGGGTGTTCAATTGGGGTGTTCCATTTGGTGTTCCATTGGGGTGTTCCACTGGGTGTTCCATTGGGGTGTTCCATTGGGGTGTTCCACAAGGTGTTCCATTGGGGTGTTCCACTGGGTGTTCCATTGGGGTGTTCCACTGGGTGTTCCATTCGGGTGTTCCATTGGGGTGTTCCACTGGGTGTTCCATTCAGGTGTTCCATTGGGTGTTCCATTGGGGTGTATTTAATCAGATTTCAAACAGTATTTGAACCCAGGTCTGTGCTAAAAACGAAAACCCATTCTGGCTCCCGGACCCCTTGTTCCTCTCATTCTACTCTACAAATGCACCTGAAGAAGAACCAGAGCAAGCTTGACCCCACCGTCTTGCATTGGAACACAGCGAGCATGAACAAAACATATATATATATTGCTTTTCACCTCAACGGCATGTGATACATTCAGGGTGTGTGCATGTGTCTGTATCTGTGCGATACATTGAGGGCATCTCATCCCATCCTTTCAGATGTTGGATTGTGTCTAGCGAAGCATTTAACATCACACATATGCAGGTGCTTTTAAAAAGGCCCTCATCCGTTACACCTGGAGGTTTTTAGGTGATTTAACCCCTAGTTTACCAGGGAAGTCAACTGAGAACACATTCTCATTTACAGCAACGACCTGGGGAATAGTAACAGGATGAGAGGAAGGGGGATGAATGAGCCAGTGTGTGTGTGTGTGTGTGTGTGTGTGTGTGTGTGTGTGTGTGTGTGTGTGTGTGTGTGGACGTGTTTAACTATTCTTGTGGGGACCAGTAGAAGAAGGGGGGCGGCAGTGGCAAGAAGGAGGAGGGAGGAGCAGGGGGAGGGGGTGAGGGAGAAAGGGGGAGCAGGGAGTAGGGGGAGCAGTGAGGAGAGGAGGAGGAGGGAGGGGGTGGGGGTGGAAGGGGCGCAAGGAGGAGGGGGAAGCAGGGAGGGGGGTTAGCAGGAGGAGGAAGAAGCAGGGAGGAGAGGGGGGGAGGAGGGAGGGGGTGAGGGAGGAAGGGGGAGCAGGGAGGGGAGCAGGGAGGAGGGGGAGGAAGAAGGGGTTGTGAGGGAGGAAGGGGCGCAGGGGGAGGGGGAGCAGGGAGGAGGGGGAGCACGGGAGGAGTGGGGAGCAGGGGAAGTTGGAAAGAGGGGGGGCAGAGAGGAGGGGGGAGAAGGCAGGAGGGAGAAGCAGAGGGAGGGAGAAACAAGAGACAGCAACCATAGCTGCCATAGCTAGGTTATTTATCATTCATTGCTATCCGGGATCCTTGGGACGTCCCTACCCTAACCTTAACCATAGTGATCCCTTCGCGCGCCAATCCTGTTAACGGGATTGATTTGACAACACCCAATGAAATAGCAGCGCCACATTCAAAAAACAGAAAAACTAATAATAATTCAAAAAATCATACAAGTGTTATACATCTGTTTAAAGATCAGCCACAGTGTCAGATTTCAAAAAGGCTTTACAGCGAAAGCCAACCATGCGATTATCTGAGGACAGCACCCCATCAAACAAACACATGACAATCATATTTCAACTCCGCCAGGCGCGACACAGAACTCAGGATTAACGATATAATTAACTCCTTAACTTTGAAGATCTTCTTCTGTTGGCACTCCAATATGTCCCATAAACATCACAAATGGTCTTTTTGTTTGATTAATTCTGTCGTTACATCCCCAAAATGTCAATTTATTTAGCGCGTTTGATCCAGATATACACCGGTCCCAACATGCCTACAAAGTATCTAATAAGTTACCTGGACATTCAAAAGACCTGTGACAGATCAGATCAGATCCAACCCAGAACCCATTACATTATTTAGAATTCTGGATACTGGACCCGAGCTCGGGTCCCCCCGATCAGTTCTCCTGTTATTTGGGTACAGGTGGATCCTATAGTGCCTGTGTGTGTGAGCAGAGTGTGTGTGTGTGGTGAAACCATCAAAAAATATCAAATGAAGCCCATCCAGGCCCCAAGAGGGATTGCATAGCAGTAGACTTTGTGTCCCAAAATGGCATAATTACTTCCTATATAGTGTTCTAGCCTTATGGGCCCTGGTCAAAAGTAGAGCACTATATGGGGAATAGGCTGCCGTTTGAGACACAGACAGGGATTGTATAGCAGCTGACTTTACTAAAAGATATCAATATTGATTTGTCTGCGTCTCTCTCCTCTCTCATTCTCTGGGTAAATAACTTCATTACCGTCGTTCTGACTGAAGCATCCGAGCTTCATCCTGATTCTGAAAATGTTTTTCAATAATGTCCAAGGTAATGCCCAAGTTAATGCCCAAGGTAATGCCCAAGGTAATGACCAAGGTAATGACCAAGGTAATGCCCAAGGTAATGCCCAAGGTAATGCCCAAGGTAATGCCCAAGGTAATGCCCAAGGTAAGGCCCAAGGTAATGCCCAAGGTAATGCCCAAGGTAATGCCTGAGGTAATGCCCAAGGTAAGGCCCAAGGTAATGCCCAAGGTAAGGTCCAAGGTAATGCCCAAGGTAAGGCCCAAGGTAATGCCCAAGGTAAGTCCCAATGTAATGCCCAAGGTAATGCCCAAGGTAACACCCAAGGTAATGCCCAAGGTAATGCCCAAGGTAACACCCAAGGTAAGGCCCAAGGTAATGCCCAAGGTGTAATGCCCAAGGTAAGGCCCAATGTAATGCCCAAGGTAATGCCCAAGGTAACACCCAAGGTAAGGCCCAAGGTAATGCCCAAGGTAATGCCCAAGGTAAGGCCCAATGTAATGCCCAAGGTAATGCCCAAGGTAATGCCCAAGGTAATGCCCAAGGTAAGGCCCAAGGTAATGCCCAAGGTAATGCCCAAGGTAATGCCCAAGGTAATGCCCAAGGTAATGCCCAAGGTAATGCCCAATGTAATGCCCGAGGGTAATGCCCAAGGTAAGGCCCAAGGTAATGCCCAAGGTAAGGTCCAAGGTAATGCCCAAGGTAAGGCCCAAGGTAATGCCCAAGGTAAGGCCCAATGTAATGCCCAAGGTAATGCCCAAGGTAACACCCAAGGTAATGCCCAAGGTAATGCCCAAGGTAACACCCAAGGTAAGGCCCAAGGTAATGCCCAAGGTAATGCCCAAGGTAAGGCCCAATGTAATGCCCAAGGTAATGCCTAAGGTAACACCCAAGGTAAGGCCCAAGGTAATGCCCAAGGTAATGCCCAAGGTAAGGCCCAATGTAATGCCCAAGGTAATGCCCAAGGTAATGCCCAAGGTAATGCCCAAGGTAAGGCCCAAGGTAATGACCAAGGTAAGGCCCAAGGTAATGACCAAGGTAATGCCCTGTAATGCCCAAGGTAATGCCCAAGGTAATGCCCAAGGTAATGCCGGTGGAAAGAGAATAAGAGCTATGTGATAACAGTCAATCCGTTACAGTGTTTTTGTGAATTACGTTCTCAGTAAGCTCAGTCCATTAATGTACTTTAAAATCGCCATCTGGTACATCCGAATAGCAAGACAAGGTAGAAGCGTAGAAACTCACCTCCCTGACAATCACTGCTACGACTGATTAGCTCTCCTAAGAAAAGTGTCTAGAAAAGAGAATCTAAGTGGGACCACTCCACTACTCTTCTCAAATCACCGTAGTAAGCAACTCATCACCCAATGGTTGCCATCGACATGGCTGGCTAGCCTATCTTCTTGCAGAGTGAATAATGGTAGAGGACGGGTAAGGGGGACCCTTTTAGGACAATCAGAGCCTTACAAGCGTGCCTCTGAAAGGACAACCCATCACCCTTCCCAAGGAAAGCTGGTTCTGACCCCTCTCAATGTCTTGTGTAAAAAGACACCATTTGTGTCAGTCTGCTAGGGACCTTTTCCTAATGTATGAGGTGTGTATGTTTATCCTGTGTTGTCATTTAGTTAGCTAGTAAATAAATAATAAAACCAATTTGTGTAGTACTGAATCATAAGTAAGGTTGGTGTTTTTTCAGATTCAAGGAGGTTACGACTGTTCAGAATGATGATATGAAACGACGTTTTGATGAATACGTTGACTGTTTTATAGATGTGATAGGTAAAGACCCTTTAATGTTTCATTAAACAACCGCTCTCGTGGTGCCCCAAAATTCCTAATGAGTTCATTTTTACAAGATTAATTTAAATCGGGTAACAATTAAACGTAGTTAATTGATTCGATAAATAACAGTCGCCAGATGAATGAAAGTGAAGTCACAACAATACTGCCAAATTACTATTTTCATGTCCCTCTCTCCAAGAGTTACAGCTAGATCCACTTTTCAGCAGGTAGCCTAGCGGTTAAGAGCATTGGGCCAGTAACCAAAAGGTGGTTGGTTTGAATCCCGAGCCGACTTGATGAAAAATATGTCAATGTGCTGTTGAGCAAGACATTTATCCGTAATTTCTCCTGTAAATCCTCTGGACAAGGGTGTCTGCTGAATGACTAAAAATGTCAAATGTTCTCAAGGACTCAACCCTGTTCAAGAGTTACAGTTAAACCCAGTGTTGTCAAAGTTTCAACGTCCTCTGTAGCACATTTGGTAAAGCAAGGCTCTTGCAACGGCAGGATAGTTCGTTTGATTCCCAGGACCACCTGTAGCGGTTTTCTTCTGGGGAAAGAGAGGCGGACCAAAACGCAGCGTGGTTACTTGTAACATCTTTAACCTGTTGATGCTCTGGGGGCAAATTTCATTTTTGGATGAAAAACGTTCCGTTTTAAACAAGATATTTTGTCACAAAAAGATGCTCGACTATGCATATAATTGCTACCGTCGAAAAGAAAACACTCTGACGTGTCCAGAAATACAAAGATCTTCTCTGTGCGTGCCCTATAACGTGAGCTTCAGGCAAAACCAAGATGAGATGGCATCCAGGAAATGACAAGGATTTTTGAGGCTCTGTTTTTCATGATCTCCTTATATGGCTGTGAACGCAAGAGGAATGAGTCAACCCTTTCTGTCGTTTCCCAAGGTGTCTGCAGCATTGTGATGTATTTGTGGGCAGATCATTGGAAGATTGACCATAACAGACCACATTTACCACGTGTCCGCCCGGTGTCCTGCGCCGAAATGGTGCGCAAAGTCACCTGCCAGTATTTTTCCATGCGATACAGAGAGGAAAGCAAGCTTCCACGAACTGCATGTCAATGAAGAGATATGTGAAAAAACACCTTGAGGATTGATTCCAAACAACGTTTGCCATGTTTCGGTCGATATTATCTAGTTAATCCGGAAAGTTTCACGTTGTAGGTGACTGCATTTTCGGTTCGTTTTCTAGCAGGACGCAATGTAGAAAACGGAACGATTTCTCCTACACACAGACGCTTTCAGGAAACACTGCGCATTTGGTATGTGACTGAGAGCCTCCTCATTGAAAACATCAGAAGCTCTTCAAAGGTAAATGATTTTATTTATTTGGTTATCTGGTTTTTGTGAAAATGTTGCGTGCTACATACACAAAATGCTATGCTAGCTTTGCATACTCTACACACAAATTAGTCAATTTCTATGGTTCAAAAGCATATTTTGAAAATCTGAGATGACAGTGTTGTTAAGAAAAGGCTAAGCTTGAGAGCAAACGCATTATTTTAATTTTATTTGCGATTTTCAGAAATCGTTAACGTTGCGTTATGCTAATGAGCCTGAGGCTTTAGTCACAAACCCGATCCGGGTTGGGGAGTTTCAAGAAGTTAATAAAGATAAACAATGAACAATCTACAAAACAAGAAATGTGACAAACCGAAACAGCCCTATCTGGCGCAACAAACACAGAGACAGGAACAATCACCCACAAAACCCAACACAAAACAGGTTGGTTTAATGTGGTTCCCAATCAGAGACAATGACTAACACCTGCCTCTGATTGAGAACCATATCAGGCCAAACATAGAAATAGACAAACCAGACACACAACATAGAATGCCCACCCAGCTCACGTCCTGACCAACACTAAAACAAGGAAAACACACCCGAATGATGGTCAGAACGTGACAGTACCCCCTCAAGGTGCGGACTCAGAACGCACGACCCAAACCTAGGGAGGATCTGGGTGGCATCTGTCCATGTGTGGCGGCTCTGGCGCTGGACGATCCTGGCTGACTGGCAGATCTGGCAGATCCTGGCTCACTGGCGGATCTAACTGATCCTGGCAGACTGGCGGCTCTGGCGGCTCCTGGCTGACTGGCGGCACTGGCGGCTCCTGGCTGACCGGCGTCACTGGCGGCTCCTGGCTGACTGGCGTCACTGGCGGCTCCTGGCTGACTGGCGTCACTGGTGGCGCTGGGCTGACTGGCGGCACTGGCGGCTCCTGGCTGACTGGTGGCACTGGCGGCTCCTGGCTGACTGGGTCACTGGCGGCTCCTGGCTGACTGGCGTCACTGGCGGCGCTGGGCAGACTGGCGGCACTGGCGGCGCCCGGGCAGACTGGCGGCACTGGGCAGACGGGTAGCTCAGGCGGCACTGGAGATGAAGGCTCTGGCAGTGCTGGACCGAGGAGCTCTGGCGCTCTGGAATGAGGGGCTCTGGCGCCTGGAATGAGGGGCTCTAGCGCTCTGCAATGAGGGGCCTGGCGCCTGGAATGAGGGGCTCTGGCGCCTCTGGAATGAGGGGCTCTGGCGCCTCTGGAATGAGGGCTCTGGGCGCTCTGGAATGATGGGCGGAGGTTTTGCAGCGCCGGACAGGCGGGAGACTCCGGCTGCGCTGGAGAGGAGGAAGGCTCCAGCCGCGCTGGACAGAGAAGCTCTGGCACCTCTGGACTGAGGGGCCTGGGCGCCTCTGGACTGAGGGGCTCTGTGGCCTCTGGACTGAGGGGCTCTGTGGCCTCTGGACTGAGGGGCTCTGGCGCCTCTGGACTGAGGGGCTCTGTCGCCCTTCTGGACTGAGGGGCAGAAACTCTGGTAGCGCCGGACAGGCGGGAGCACCTGTGTTGATGGGACGGAGAGACAGCCTGGTGCGGGGTGCCGGCACTGGTGGTACAGGGCTGGGGACACACACCTCAGGGCGAATGCCTTGCTTACTACGCCAAATCAACTGCTCTCTCTTCACACTCCCCCAATTCTATTAACACCTCCTCGAGTGTCTCCTCATCTCCCATCCGTTCACTCTCCTCCATTCTGTCCAATAACCTCGACCCTCTCAGACTCAGCCCTCAGCTTCGCCGATAGTCCGATAACATCCATGGCTCCTTACGGTTAACAGGGGGAGTTGGCTCAGGTCTGGCTCCTGACTCTGCCACACTCTTTCCTGTGCCCCCCCAAGACATTTTTGGGGGTGCCTCTCGGTCTTCCAGCCGCTCTGCCGCTAGCTCCTCATAATGCCACCTCTCTGCTCGGGGCCTCCTGCTCTGTTTTGGAGCAGCAATATTCCCCTGGCTCTGCCCAGGGTCCTTTCCGGTCAAGGATCTCCTCCCAAGTCCACTTTTCCAAATAGTGCAGCCTCACCCACTGCTGCTGCTTCTCCTGCTGCTGCTGCTTCTCCTGCTGCTGCTGTTGCTGCTGCCTCTGTTTACCACGCTGCTTGGTCCTTGGTTGGTGGGTGATTCTGTAATGGTTTTCTTCTGGGGAAAGAGAGGCGGACCAAATGGCAGCGTGTTACTTGTAAACATCTTTAATAAAGATGAACAATCTACAAAACAAGAAATGTGAAAACCGAAACAGCTCTATCTGGTGAAAAAACACAGAGACAGGAACATCATGGATGGTTCCGGGTTGGAGCGAGCGGTCGCATCTACACTTCGGTCCGCAGGTATAACTTTTCATTACATTTCATTATAGTACAACGGTTTGATTTGTCTAATCTAGCAATTTCTTCTTAGCTAGCTACATAGCCATCTTTGTATCAAAGATAATTGCGTAATTATCGTATTTCATCGTCCTAACGTAGTCTACACTGCTTTCTGCCCAGCAGCTAGCTAACGTCCACTAGCACAGCAGCTAGCTAACGTCCACTAGCACTGTAGAAACTATTACACTCAACGACTCGATTAGTGTAGTGTAGCTAGCTACATAGTTGTCTTTGCTGTCTTCGTATCCAAGGTAATTGTGTAGTTTAGAGTGTGTAGACTTAGAGTGATTATCTTAATTTACCGAGGTTAGCTAAGCCAGCTATTTGTCGTCCTTAACGTAGGAGTCACTGTTAGCTAGCTAGCCAACAGCTAGCCAACGTCTTCCGAATTGAACTTCAACAACCCGGTCAACATTCCGCCTCGCTCCACAGGTGGTATCACATTTTCATTTCACTTCATTACAGTACAACGGTTTGATTTGTTTGATCGTAGCTAGCTAGCTACATAGCCGTCTTTGTATCTAAGACAATTGTGTAGTCTGGAGCGATTTTCTAGGTTAGCTAGCCAGCTATTGTCGCTCTTTTAACGTAACGTTACGTAATCAACACTGCTAGCTAGCCAGCTAGCCCCGAATAGCAGCACTGTAGAAACTATTACACTCGACGGAACGACTTGATTAGTGTAGTGTCAACAACGCAGCCACTGCCAGCTAGCCTACTCCAGCAGTACTGTATCATTTCAATCATTTTAGTCAATAAGATTCTTGCTACGTGCTTAACGTTCTGAACATTCGATAAGTGTAGTCCACTTGTCATTCCAATCTCCTTGCATTAGCGTAGCCTCTTCTGTAGCCTGTCAACTATGTGTCTATCTATCCCTGTTCTCTCCTCTCTGCACAGACCATACAAACGTTCCACACCGCGTGGCCGCGGCCACCCTAATCTGGTGGTCCCAGCGCGCACGGACCCACGTGGAGTTCCAGGTCTCCGGTAGCCTCTGGAACTGCCGATCTGCGGCCAACAAGGCAGAGTTCATCTCAGCCTATGCTCCCTCCAGTCCCTCGACTTCTTGGCACTGACGGAAACATGGATCACCACAGACAACACTGCTACTCCTACTGCTCTCTTCGTCCGCCCACGTGTTCTCGCACACCCCGAGAGCTTCTGGTCAGCGGGGTGGTGGCACCGGGATCCTCATCTCTCCCAAGTGGTCATTCTCTCTTTCTCCCCTTACCCATCTGTCTATCGCTCCTTTGAATTCCATGCTGTCACAGTTACCAGCCCTTTCAAGCTTAACATCCTTATCATTTATCGCCTCCAGGTTCCTCGGAGAGTTCATCAATGAGCTTGATGCCTTGATAAGCTCCTTCCTGAGGACGGCTCACCTCTCACAGTCCTGGGCGACTTTAACCTCCCCACGTCTACCTTTGACTCATTCCCTCTGCCTCCTTCTTTCCACTCCTCTCCTCTTTGACCTCATCCTCCTCACCTTCCCCCTACTCACAAGGCAGGCAATACGCTCGGACCTCATCTTTACTAGATGCTGTTCTTCCACTAACCTCATTGCAACCCCTCCAAGTCTCCGACCACTACCTTGTATCCTTTTCCCTCTCGCTTCTCATCCAACACTTCCCACACTGCCCCTACTCGGATGGTATCGCGCCGTCCCAACCTTCGCTCTCTCTCTCTCTCCCCCGCTACTCTCTCCTCTTCCATCCTATCATCTCTTCCCTCTGCCCATACCTTCTCCAACCTATCTCCTGATTCTGCCTCCTCAACCCTCCTCTCTTCCCTTCTGCATCCTTTGACTCTCTATGTCCCCATCCTCCAGGCCGGCTCGGTCCTCCTCCCGCTCCGTGGCTCGGGACGACTCACTGCGAGCTCACAGAACAGTGCTCCGGGCAGCCGAGCGGAAATGGAGGAAAACTCGCCTCCCTGCGGACCTGACATCCTTTCACTCCCTCCTCTCTACATTTTCCTCCTCTGTCTCTGCTGCTAAAGCCACTTTCTTCCACTCTAAATTCCAAGCATCTGCCTCTAACCCTAGGAAGCTCTTTGCCACCTTCTCCTCCCTCCTGAATCCTCCTCCCCCCCTCCTCCCTCTCTGCAGATGACTTCGTCAACCATTTTGAAAAGAAGGTCGACGACATCCGATCCTCGTTTGCTAAGTCAAACGACACCGCTGGTTCTGCTCACACTGCCCTACCCTGTGCTCTGACCTCTTTCTCCCCTCTCTCTCCAGATGAAATCTCGCTTCTTGTGACGGCCGGCCGCCCAACAACCTGCCCGCTTGACCCTATCCCCTCCCTCTTCTCCAGACCATTTCCGGAGACCTTCTCCCTTACCTCACCTCGCTCATCAACTCATCCCTGACCGCTGGCTACGTCCCTTCCGTCTTCAAGAGAGCGAGAGTTGCACCCTTCTGAAAAAACCTACACTCGATCCTCCGATGTCAACAACTACAGACCAGTATCCCTTCTTTCTTTTCTCTCCAAACTCTTGAACGTGCCGTCCTTGGCCAGCTCTCCCGCTATCTCTCTCAGAATGACCTTCTTGATCCAAATCAGTCAGGTTTCAAGACTAGTCATTCAACTGAGACTGCTCTTCTCTGTATCACGGAGGCGCTCCGCACTGCTAAAGCTAACTCTCTCTCCTCTGCTCTCATCCTTCTAGACCTATCGGCTGCCTTCGACACTGTGAACCATCAGATCCTCCTCTCCACCCTCCTCAGAGTTGGGCATCTCCGGTGCGGCCCACGCTTGGATTGCGTCCTACCTGACAGGTCGCTCCTACCAGGTGGCGTGGCGAGAATCTGTCTCCTCGCCACGCGCTCTCACCACTGGTGTCCCCCAGGGCTCTGTTCTAGGCCCTCTCCTATTCTCGCTATACACCAAGTCACTTGGCTCTGTCATAACCTCACATGGTCTTTCCTATCATTGCTATGCAGACGACACACAATTAATCTTCTCCTTTCCCCCTTCTGATGACCAGGTGGCGACCGCATCTCTGCATGTCTGGCAGACATATCAGTGTGGATGACGGATCACCACCTCAAGCTGAACCTCGGCAAGACGGAGCTGCTCTTCCTCCCGGGAAAGGACTGCCCGTTCCATGATCTCGCCATCACGGTTGACAACTCCATTGTTTCCTCCTCCCAGAGCGCTAAGAACCTTGGCGTGATCCTGGACAACACCCTGTCGTTCTCAACTAACATCAAGGCGGTGGCCCGTTCCTGTAGGTTCATGCTCTACAACATCCGCAGAGTACGCCCCTGCCTCACACAGGAAGCGGTGCAGGTCCTAATCCAGGCACTTGTCATCTCCCGTCTGGATTACTGCAACTCGCTGTTGGCTGGGCTCCTGCCTGTGCCATTAAACCCCTACAACTCATCCAGAACGCCGCAGCCCGTCTGATGTTCAACCTTCCCAAGTTCTCTCCTGTCACCCCGCTCCTCCGCTCTCTCCACTGGCTTCCAGTTGAAGCTCGCATCCGCTACAAGACCATGGTGCTTGCCTACGGAGCTGTGAGGGGAACGGCACCGCAATGCCTCCAGGCTCTGATCAGGCCCTACACCCAAACAAGGGCACTGCGTTCATCCACCCTGGCCTGCTCGCCTCCTACCACTGAGGAAGTACAGTTCCCGCCTCAGCCCAGTCAAAACTGTTCGCTGCTCTGGCCCCCCAATGGTGGAACAAACTCCACGACGCCAGGACAGCGAGTCAATCACCACCTTCCGGAGACACCTGAAACCCCACTCTTCAAGGAATACCTAGGATAGGATGCAATCCTTCTCACCCCCCTTAAATGATTTAGATGCACTATTGTAAAGTGGCTGTTCCACTGATGTCAGAAGGTGAATTCACCAATTTGTAAGTCGCTCTGGATAAGAGCGTCTGCTAAATGACTTAAATGTAATGTAAAATGTAACATTACCCACAAAACCCAACACAAAACAGGCTACCTAAATATGGTTCCCAATCAGAGACAATGACGAACACCTGCCTCTGATTGAGAACCATATCAGGCCAAACATAGAAATAGACAAACCAGACACACAACATAGAATGCCCACCCAGCTCACGTCCTGACCAACACTAAAACAAGGAAAACACACCCGAACGATGGTCAGAATGTGACACGTTTCATACATTTTAAAAAATGCACGCATGACTGTACGTTGCCTAAAATGGCATATTTTTAGGAACTCTGGACATAAAAAGTTAACTGTTTCAAGGCTTGACTTCTGTGATATAATACCTGACTGCATTTTCATATGCCTGCAGAGTTGAGAATACACAGAAGCACACACACACACACCTGAGCAGTACATTACTAAAGAAGACTCATTAACTTCAACATTACAGGTGCTAGAATATCACAATAGATATCTCCTGAATAAGAAAAGTCCATTATGGTGTGTTTGGAAAAGGGAAGAGACAGGCTGTTTCGGTCTATTCTTCATGGGTAACCTTCTAAGCTGTTTAGAGAGGGAGAGGGAGAGGAGGGGGAGAGGAGAGGAAGAGGAGAGGGAGAGGAAAGGAGAGGGAGAGGGAGAGGAAGAGGAGAGGAGAGGAGAGGAGAGGAGAGGAGAGGAGAGGGAGGAGAGGAGAGGGGAGGAGGAGAGGAGGAGAGGAGAGGAGAGGAGAGGGAGAGGGAGAGGAAGAGGAGAGGAGAGGAGAGGAGAGGAGAGGAAGAGGAGAGGGAGGAGATGGAGAGGGGAGAGGAGAGGAGAGGAGAGGAGAGGAGAGGAGAGGAGAGGAGAGGAGAGGAAAGGAGAGGGAGAGGAGAGAGAGGGAAGAGGAAGAGGAGAGGAGAGGGAGAGGAAGAGGAGAGGAAGAGTGAGAGGAAAGGAGAGGGAGAGGGAGAGGGAGAGGAGAGGAAAGGAGAGAGCAGAGACGAACCACCCTTGCTGTCTCTGCCTGGCCGGTTCCCCTCTTTCCACTGGGATCTCTGCCTCTAACCCTATTACAGGGGCTGAGTCACTGGCTTGCTGGGGCCTTCATGCCGTCCCCAGGGGGTGCGTCACCGGGAGTGGGTTGATTCACTGATGTGGTCATCCTGTCTGGGTTGGCGCCCCTTGGGTTGTGCCGTATGAGATCTTTGCGGGCTATACTCAGCTTTGTCTCAGGATGGTGTTGGTGGTTGAAGATATCCTCTCCAGTGGTGTGGGGGCTGTGCTTTGGCATAGTGGGTGGGGTTATATCCTTCCTGTTTGGCCCTGTCCGGGGGTGTCCTCGGGTGGGGCCACAGTGTCTCCTGACCCCCTCCTGTCTCAGCCTTCAGTATTTATGCTGCAGTAGTTTATGTGTCGGGGGCTGGGGTCAGTTTGTTATATCTGGAGTACTTCTCCTGTCCACCCGGTGTCCTGTGTGAATCTAAGTGTGCGTTTCTTCTAATTCTCTCCTTCTCTCTCGGAGGACCTGAGCCCTAGGACCATGCCCCAGGACTACCTGACATGATGACTCCTTGCTGTCCCCAGTCCACCTGGCCGTGCTGCTGCTCCAGTTTCAACTGAACCGCGGCCCTAGGACCATGCCCCAGGACTACTTGACATGATGACTTGTTGTCCCCAGTCCACCTGGTCGTGCTGCTGCTCCAGTTTCAACTGTTCTGCCTTATTATTATCTCTACCATGCTGGTCATTTATGAACATTTGAACATCTTGGCCATGTTCTGTTATAATCTCTACCCGGCACAGCCAGAAGAGGACTGGCCACCCCACATAGCCTGTTCCTCTCTAGGTTTCTTCCTAGGTTTTGGCTTTTCTAGGGAGTTTTTCCTAGCCACCGTGCTTCTACACCTGCATTGCTGTTTGGGGTTTTAGGCTGGGTTTCTGTACAGCACTTTGAGATATCAGCTGATGTACGAAGGGCTATATAAATAAATTTGATTTGATTTGATTTGATTTTGATTTGATTTTGAGAGGAGAGGAGAGGAGAGTGAAAGGAGAGGGAGAGGGAGAGGAGAGGAAGAGGAAGAGGAGAGGAGAGGAAGAGGAGAGGAAGAGGAGAGGAAAGGAGAGGGAGAGGGAGAGGAAGAGGGAGAGAAGGAGAGGAGAGGAAAGGAGAGGAGAGAAGAGGAAGAGGAGAGGGAGAGGAGAGAGAGGGAGAGGAAAGGAGAGGGAGAGGGAGAGGAGAGGAGAGGAGAGGAGAGGAGAGGAGAGGAAGAGGAGAGGAAAGGAGAGGGAGAGGAAGAGGAGAGGGGAGGAAGAGGAGAGGAGAAGAGGAGGGAGAGGAGAGGGAGAGGAGAGAGGGGAGAAGAGCAGGAGAGGAAGAGGAGAGAAAGAGGAGAGAAGAGGAGAGGAAGAGGAGAGGAACAGGGAGTAGAGAGGGAGAGGAAGAGAGGAGAGGGAGAGGGAGAGGAGAGGAAAGGGAGAGGGAGAGGGAGAGGAGAGAGAGAGAGAGAGGAAAGGAGAGGGAAAGGAGAGGGAGAGAGGAAGAGGAGAGGGAGAGGAAGAGGAGAGGAAGAGAGAGGGAGAGGAGATGAGAGGAAAGGAGAGGAGAGGAGAGGAGAGGAGAGAGGAGAGGAAGAGGAAGAGGAAGAGGAGAGGAAGAGGAGGAAGAGGAGAGGAGAGGAGGAGGAGAGGAGAGGAGAGGAAAGGAAAGGGAGAGGAGAGGAAAGGAAAGGAAAGGAAAGGAGAGGAAAGGAGGAGGAAAGGAAAGGAAAGGAGAGGGAGAGGGAGAAGGGAGGAAAGGAAAGGAAACGAAGCGGAGAGGAAAGGAGAGGAGAGGAGAGGAGAGGTCACAGCCTGTTCACCACTTCAAATAGCAACATAAACTTGTATATTGAATGTTAAGTCTTCACCACCCAGTCACCAAGCTCACTTAGTTTAACATTATGTAAAGCTTTTTACATAACAAGGGTTAAAGAGAGTTTTTCTGGAAACTACAAAAAGACGATGACAAATGAAACGTGTCAGTTTGAGAGCAGAATCTGTCCTCTAGCTCACCCATGTAGAAGATATGTCCCAACAGACCACCAGCTCCCAACTTCTCTGTCAAAATAGGAAGGAGACTTTCTTAACTAACGTTAAAACGCAGGAGTTCATCCAAAAAGACAGTTTATTATTTATGATTCTGTTTTAAATATATGATCTACAATATTCATAGACTACAAAAAGTAAGAAAATCTCCAACGATACGTAGAGAAACATGTCATATCACAAGCATTATTATAAAGCATTATAAAAGGCTTATACATGCTTATAACAAGTTATAAAAGATTATATCTGCATTGTGTTCAGACCAGCCATAAGGCGTACTGAGAAATGAAAAGATAAAAGACTTTTTAAACTCCTGTTCCCCTTCCATTATATTCGAATAAACCAAAGTTATCATTCCTCTGGCATCTTTGTTGTTTCCGCGTAGCAACAGATAGGTTGTTTTGTTACCTCTGGCATCTTGTTGTTTCCGCTAGCAACAGAGAGGTTGTTTTGTTTCCTCTGGCATCTTGTTGTTTCATGTAGCAACAGAGAGGTTTTGTTACCTCTGGCATCTTGTTGTTTCCGCGTAGCAACAGAGAGGTTGTTTTGATACTTGGCATCTTGTTGCTATCACGTAGCAACAGAGAGGTTGTTTTGTTACCTCTGGCATCTTGTTGTTTCCACGTAGCAACAGAGAGGTTGTTTTGATACCTCTGGCATCTTGTTGTTATAACGTAGCAACAGAGAGGTTGTTTTGATACCTCTGGCATCTTGTTGTTATAACGTAGCAACAGAGAGGTTGTTTTGATACCTCTGGCATCTTGTTGTTATAACGTAGCAACAGAGATGTTGTTTTGATACTCTGGCATCTTGTTGTTATCACGCAGCAACAGAGAGGTTGTTTTGTTACCTCTGCATCTTGTTGTTATAAAGTAGCAACAAATAGGTTGTTTTGTTACCTCTGGCATCTTGTTGTACTACGTAGCAACAGAGAGGCTGTTTTGTTACCTCTGGCATCTTGTTGTTTCCACGTAGCAACAGAGAGAGGTTGTTTTGTTACCTCTGGCATCTTGTTGTTATAACGTAGCAACAGAGATGTTGTTTTGATACCTCTGGCATCTTGTTGTTATAACGTAGCAACAGAGATGTTGTTTTGATACCTCTGGCATCTTGTTGTTTCCACGTAGCAACAGAGAGGTTGTTTTGTTACTCTGGCATCTTGTTGTTATAACGTAGCAACAGAGAGGTTGTTTTGTTACCTCTGGCATCTTGTTGTTTCCACGTAGCAACAGAGAGGTTGTTTTGATACCTCTGGCATCTTGTTGTTATAACGTAGCAACAGAGATGTTGTTTTGATACCTCTGGCATCTTGTTGTTATAACGTAGCAACAGAGATGTTGTTTTGATACCTCTGGCATCTTGTTGTTTCCACGTAGCAACAGAGAGGTTGTTTTGTTACCTCTGGCATCTTGTTGTTATAACGTAGCAACAGAGAGGTTGTTTTTATACTTCCTCTGGCATCTTGTTGTTTCCACGTAGCAACAGAGGTTGTTTTGATACCTCTGGCATCTTGTTGTTATAACGTAGCAACAGAGATGTTGTTTTGATACCTCTGCATCTTGTTGTTTCCACGTAGCAACAGAGGTTGTTTTGTTACCTCTGGCATCTTGTTGTTTCCACGTAGCAACAGAGAGGTTGTTTTGTTACCTCTGCATCTTGTTGTTATCACGTAGCAACAGAGAGGTTGTTTTGTTACCTCTGGCATCTTGTTGTTTCCACGTAGCAACAGAGAGGTTGTTTTGTTACCTCTGGCATCTTGTTGTTATAACGTAGCAACAGAGATGTTGTTTTGATACCTCTGGCATCTTGTTGTTATAACGTAGCAACAGAGATGTTGTTTTGATACCTCTGGCATCTTGTTGTTTCCACGTAGCAACAGAGAGGTTGTTTTGTTACCTCTGGCATCTTGTTGTTATAACGTAGCAACAGAGAGGTTGTTTTGTTACCTCTGGCATCTTGTTGTTTCACGTAGCAACAGAGAGGTTGTTTTGATACCTCTGGCATCTTGTTGTTATAACGTATAACAGAGATGTTGTTTTGATACCTCTGGCATCTTGTTGTTATAACGTAGCAACAGAGATGTTGTTTTGATACCTCTGGCATCTTGTTGTTTCCACGTAGCAACAGAGAGGTTGTTTTGTTACCTTCTGGCATCTTGTTGTTATAACGAGCAACAGAGAGGTTGTTTTGTTACCTCTGGGCACCTTGTTGTTTCCACGTAGCAACAGAGAGTGTTGTTTTGATACCTCTGGCATCTTGTTGTTATAACGTAGCAACAGAGATGTTGTTTTGATACTTCTGGCATCTTGTTGTTATAGCGTAGCAACAGAGATGTTGTTTTGATACCTCTGGCATCTTGTTGTTTCCACGTAGCAACAGAGAGGTTGTTTTGTTACCTCTGGCATCTTGTTGTTTCCATTTAGCAACAGAGAGGTTGTTTTGTTACCCTCTGGCATCTTGTTGTTATCACGTAGCAACAGAGAGGTTGTTTTGTTACCTCTGGCATCTTGTTGTTTCCACGTAGCAACAGAGAGGTTGTTTTGTTACCTCTGGCATCTTGTTGTTATAACGTAGCAACAGAGATGTTGTTTTGATACCTCTGGCATCTTGTTGTTATAACGTAGCAACAGAGATGCTGTTTTGATACCTCTGGCATCTTGTTGTTTCCACGTAGCAACAGAGAGGTTGTTTTGTTACCTCTGGCATCTTGTTGTTATAACGTAGCAACAGAGAGGTTGTTTTGTTATCCTCTGGCATCTTGTTGTTTCCACGTAGCAACAGAGAGGTTGTTTTGATACCTCTGGCATCTTGTTGTTATAACGTAGCAACAGAGATGTTGTTTTGATACCTCTGGCATCTTGTTGTTATAACGTAGCAACAGAGATGTTGTTTTTGATACTCTGGCATCTTGTTGTTTCCACGTAGCAACAGAGAGGTTGTTTTGTTACCTCTGGCATCTTGTTGTTATAACGTAGCAACAGAGATGTTGTTTTGTTACCTCTGGCATCTTGTTGTTTCCACGAGCAACAGAGGTTGTTTTGATACCTCTGGCATCTTGTTGTTATAACGTAGCAACAGAGATGTTGTTTTGATACTCTTCACATCTTGTTGTTTCCACGTAGCAACAGAGAGGTTGTTTTGTTACCTCTGGCATCTTGTTGTTTCCACGTAGCAACAGAGAGGTTGTTTTGTTACCTCTGCATCTTGTTGTTTCCACGTAGCAACAGAGAGGTTGTTTTGTTACCTCTGGCATCTTGTTGTTATAACGTAGCAACAGAGAGGTTGTTTTGTTACCTCTGGCATCTTGTTGTTTCCACGTAGCAACAGAGAGGTTGTTTTGTTACTTCTGTATCTTGTTGTTATAACGTAGCAACAGAGAGGTTGTTTTGTTACCTCTGGCATCTTGTTGTTATACATTTACATTACATTTACATTTAAGTCATTTGGCAGAAACTCTTATTCAGAGCGACTTACAAATTGGTGAATTCACCTTATGACATCCAGTGGAACAGCCACTTTACAATAGTGCATCTAAATCCTTTAAGGGGGTGAGAAGGATTACTTTATCCTATCCTAGGTATTCCTTAAAGAGGTGGGGTTTCAGGTGTCTCCGGAAGGTGGTGATTGACTCCGCTGTCCTGGCGTCGTGAGGGAGTTTGTTCCACCATTGGGGGCCAGAGCAGCGAACAGTTTTGACTGGGCTGAGCGGGAACTTTACTTCCTCAGTGGTAGGGAGGCGAGCAGGCCAGAGGTGGATGAACGAGTGCCCTTGTTTGGGTGTAGGGCCTGATCAGAGCCTGGAGGTACTGCGGTGCTGCCCCCTCACAGCTCCGTAGGCAAGCACCATGGTCTTGTAGCGGATGCGAGCTTCAACTGGAAGCCAGTGGAGAGAGCGGAGGAGCGGGGTGAGGTGAGAGAACTTGGGAAGGTTGAACACCAGACGGGCTGCGGCGTTCTGATGAGTTGTGGGTTTAATGGCACAGGCAGGGAGCCCAGCCAACAGCAAGTTGCAGTAATCCAGACGGAGATGACAAGTGCCTGGATTAGGACCTGCGCCGCTCCTGTGTGAGGCAGGGTCGTACTCTGCGGATGTTGTAGAGCATGAACCTACAGGAACGGGCCACCGCCTTGATGTTAGTTGAGAACGACAGGGGTTGTCCAGGATCACGCTGCTGTTCTTAGCGCTCTGGGAGGAGGACACAATGGAGTTGTCAACCGCAGCATGGCGAGATCATGGAACGGGGCAGTCCTTCCTCGGGAGGAAGAGCAGCTCCGTCTTGCCGAGGTTCAGCTTGAGGTGGTGATCCGTCATCCACACTGATATGTCTGCCAGACATGCAGAGATGCGATTCGCCACCTGGTCATCAGAAGGGGGAAAGGAGAAGATTAATTGTGTGTCGTCTGCATAGCAATGATAGGAGAGACCATGTGAGGTTATGACAGAGCCGAGTGACTTGGTGTATAGCGAGAATAGGAGAGGGCCTAGAACAGAGCCCTGGGGACACCAGTGGTGAGAGCGTGGCGAGGAGACAGATTCTCGCCACGCCACCTGGTAGGAGCCACCTGTCAGGTAGACGCAATCCAGCGCGTGGCCGCGCCGAGATGCCCAACTCGGAGAGGGTGGAGAGGAGGATCTGATGGTTCACAGTATCGAAGGCAGACGATAGGTCTAGAAGGATGAGAGCAGAGGAGAGAGAGTTAGCTTTAGCAGTGCGGAGCTCCTCCATGATACAGAGAAGAGCAGTCTCAGATGAATGACTAGTCTTGAAACCTGACTGATTTGGATCAAGAAGGTCATTCTGGAGAGATAGCGGGAGAGCTGGCCAAGGACGGGGCACGTTCAAGAGTTTTGGAGAGAAAAGAAAGAAGGGATACTGGTCTGTAGTTGTTGACATCGGAAGGATCGAGTGTAGGTTTTTTCAGAAGGGGGTGCAACTCGCTCTCTTGAAGACGGGGAAGGACGAGGCTGTCAGGGATGAGTTGGATGAGCGAGGTGAGGTAAGGGAGAAGGTCTCCGGAAATGGTCTGGAGAAGAGAGGAGGGGATAGGGTCAAGCTGGGCAGGTTGTTGGGCGGCCGGTCACAAGAAGCGAGATTTCATCTGGAGAGAGAGGGGAGAAAGAGGTCAGAGCACAGGGTAGGGCAGTGTGAGCAGAATGGGGCGGTGTCGTTGACTTAGCAACGAGGATCGGATGTCGCGACTTCTTTCCAAATGCTAGACTAAGTCATCTGCAGAGAGGGAGGGGGGAGGGGGAGGAGGATTCAGGAAGGAGGAGAAGGTGGCAAAGAGCTTCCTAGGGTTAGAGGCAGATGCTTGGAATTTAGAGTGGTAGAAAGTGGCTTTAGCAGCAGAGACAGAGGAGGAAATGTAGAGAGGAGGGAGTGAAAGGATGCCAGGTCCGCAGGGAGGCGAGTTTTCCTCCATTTCCGCCGGCTGCCCGGAGCCCTGTTCTGTGAGCTCGCAATGAGTCGTCGAGCCACGGAGCGGGTGGGGAGGACCGAGCCGCCTGGAGGATAGGGGACATAGAGAGTCAAAGGATGCAGAAAGGAAGAGAGGAGGGTTGAGGAGGCAGAATCAGGAGATAGGTTGGAGAAGGTATGAGCAGAGGGAAGAGATGATAGGATGGAAGAGGAGAGAGTAGCGGGGGAGAGAGAGCGAAGGTTGGGACGGCGCGATACCATCCGAGTAGGGGCAGGGAAGTGTTGGAGAGAGCCAGAGGGAAAAGGATACAAGGTAGTGGTCGGAGACTTGGAGGGGAGTTGCAATGAGGAAGGGAAGAACAGCATCTAGTAAAGATGAGGTCGAGTTTATTGCCTGCCTTGTGAGTAGGGGGAAGGTGAGAGGGTGAGGTCAAAAGAGGAGAGGAGTGGAAAGAAGGAGGCAGAGAGGAATGAGTCAAAGGTAGACGTGGGGAGGTTGTTGCCCAGGACTGTGAGAGGTGAGTCAGTCTCTCAGGAAAGGAGCTTATCAAGGCATCAAGCTCATTGGATGAACTCTCCGAGGGAACCTGGATAGGGCGATAAATGATAAGGATGTTAAGCCGGAAAGGGCTGGTAACTGTGACAGCATGGAATTCAAAGGAGGCGATAGACAGATGGGTAAGGGAGAAAGAGAGAATGACCACTTGGGAGAGATGAGATCCTGTAGTGCCACCACCCCGCTGACCATAAGCTCTCGGGGTGTGCGAGAACACGTGGGCGGACGAAGAGAGAGCAGTAGGAGTAGCAGTGTTATCTGTGGTGATCCATGTTTCCGTCAGTGCCAAGAAGTCGAGGGACTGGAGGGAGGCATAGGCTGAGATGAACTCTGCCTTGTTGGCCGCAGATCGGCAGTTCCAGAGGCTACCGGAGACCTGGAACTCCACGTGGGTCGTGCGCGCTGGGACCACCAGATTAGGGTGGCCGCGGCCACGCGGTGTGGAGCGTTTGTATGGTCTGTGCAGAGAGGAGAGAACAGGGATAGATAGACACATAGTTGACAGGCTACAGAAGAGGCTACGCTAATGCAAAGGAGATTGGAATGACAAGTGGACTACACGTCTCGAATGTTCAGAAAGTTAAGCTTACGTAGCAAGAATCTTATTGACTAAAATGATTGAAATGATACTGTACTGCTGGAGTAGGCTAGCTGGCAGTGGCTGCGTTGTTGACTTTGTAGGCTAGCTGGCAGTGGCTGCGTTGTTGTCACTACACTAATCAAGTCGTTCCGTCGAGTGTAATAGTTTCTACAGTGCTGCTATTCGGGGGCTAGCTGGCTAGCTAGCAGTGTTGATTACGTTACGTTACGTTAAAAGAACGACAATAGCTGGCTAGCTAACCTAGAAAGTCGCTCTAGACTACACAATTGTCTTAGATACAAAGACGGCTATGTAGCTAGCTAGCTACGATCAAACAAAGTAGCAACAGAGAGGTTGTTTTGTTACCTCTGGCATCTTGTTGTTTCCACGTAGCAACAGAGAGGTTGTTTTGTAACCTCTGGCATCTTGTTGTTATAACGTAGCAACAGAGAGGTTGTTTTGATACCTCTGGCATCTTGTTGTTTCCACGTAGCAACAGATAGGTTGTTTTGATACCTCTGGCATCTTGTTGTTATCACGTAGCAACAGAGAGGTTGTTTTGTTACCTCTGGCATCTTGTTGTTTCCACGTAGCAACAGAGAGGTTGTTTTGATACCTCTGGCATCTTGTTGTTATAGCACGTAGCAACAGAGAGGTTGTTTTGATACCTCTGGCATCTTGTTGTTTCCACGTAGCAACAGAGAGGTTGTTTTGATACCTCTGGCATCTTGTTGTTTCCATGTAGCAACAGAGAGGTTGTTTTGATACCTCTGGCATCTTGTTGTTTCCACGTAGCAACAGAGAGGTTGTTTTGATACCTCTGGCATCTTGTTGTTATAATGTAGCAACAGAGAGGTTGTTTTGTTACCTCTGGCATCTTGTTGTTCCCACGTAGCAACAGAGAGGTTGTTTTGTTACCTCTGGCATCTTGTTGTTATAACATAGCAACAGAGAGGTTGTTTTGTAACCTCTGGCATCTTGTTGTTATAACGTAGCAACAGAGAGGTTGTTTTGTAACCTCTTGCATCTTGTTGTTATAACGAGGCAACAGAGAGGTTGTTTTGTAACCTCTGGCATCTTGTTGTTATAACGTAGCAACAGAGAGGTTGTTTTGTTACTTCTGGTATCTTGTTGTTATAACGTAGCAACAGAGAGGTTGTTTTGTTACCTCTGGCATCTTGTTGTTCCCACGTAGCAACAGATAGGTTGTTTTGTTACTGATAAATGATCTGATATTTAATGGCCATGATATTCTTTAATGTGCCCTTAAGGAAACCATATCTTCCGGTTTTCTCTTGCCTCGTCGCTAACATCATTTCAAACAACAATGTTTTTATCAATATATTCATCCACTCTGTGAACCCTGTGGCTCATTAGAGCTCGGGTCCGTGTTTCAGGACCAGCCTTGACACAGACACAATATTTAAACAACAAATTTTGTACAACCAGGCACATTCCCACAGGGCAGGGAGGAGAGTTCATTTTGCCATTTCACACAACATCCTGTGACCTTTTCCATGTTACTCAGATAACAGGATCGGATTGAGGCTGGGATTAACACGTAACTCAGATAACAGGATCGGATTGAGGCTGGGATTAACATGTAACTCAGATAACA